>NW_028087376.1:5443881-5506814 GCF_014824575.4 Sturnira hondurensis
ACCTGATATCAAACTGTATTACAAGGCCACTGTAATCAAAACAGCCTGGTACTGGCACAAAAACAGGCACATAGACCAATGGAATAGAACAGAGAGCCCAGAAATAAACCCAACTCTCTACAGTCAATTAATATTCGACAAAGGGGGCAATAACATAAAATGTAGTAAAGATAGCCTCCTCAACAAATGGTGTTGGGAGAACTGGACAGCTGCATGCAAAAAAATGAAACTTGAGCACCAACTTAAACCATACACCAAAATAAATTCCAGGTGGATAAAAGACTTAAATATAAGCCGGGAAACCATTAAAGTCCTAGAGGAGAGCATTGGCAGGAAAATCTCAGATATTCCACACAGCAAGATTTTTACTGATACGTCCCCTAGAACAAGGAACATAACGGAAAGAATGAACGAATGGGATCTCATCAAACTTAAAAGCTTCTGCGTGGCCAAGGAAAACAGTATCAAGATAAAAAGAGAAGCAACAGCTTGGGAAAACATATTTGCCAATGACACCTCAGACAAAGGGTTAATCTCCAAAATATACAAAGAACTCATTCGACTCCACTCAAAGACGATGAGCAACCCAATTAAAAAATGGGCAAAGGACTTGAACAGACATTTCTCCAAGCAGGACATACAGAGGATCCAGAGACACATGAAAAGATGCTCCATATCACTAGCTATCAGAGAGATGCAGGTCAAAACCACAATGAGATACCACTTAACACCAGTCAGATTGGCTATCATAAACAAAGAAACAAACAACAAGTGCTGGAGAGTTTGTGGGGAAAAGGGGACCCTAGTTCACTGTTGGTGGGATTGCAGACTGGTACAACCACTATAGAAAACAGTATGGAATTTTCTAAGAAAACTAAAAATGAACGTGCCTTTTGACCCAGCAATTCCACTGCTAGGAGTATATCCTAAGAATCCTGAAACACCAATCCAAAAGAACCTATGCACCCCGATGTTCATAGCAGCACAATTTATAATAGCCAAGAGTTGGAAGCAACCTAGATGCCCATCGGTCAATGACTGGATCAAAAAACTATGGTACATTTACACAATGGAATTCTATGCTGCAGAAAGGAAGAAGGAGCTCCTACCCTTTGCAACATCATGGATGGAACTGGAGAGCATTATGCTGAGCGAAATAAACCAGGTGGTGAAAGACAAATACCATAGGATATCACCTTTAACAGGAATCTAAACAACAAAACAAACAAGCAAGCAAAATATGACCAATGACACTCAAATACGGAACAGGCTGACAGGGTCCAGAGGGGAGAGAATCATAGGGGAAAAGTGGAGGGACTCACATGAATAAGCATAAAGGACACATGGACAATAATTAAGGTGGGGGGCAGAAATGGAAGGGAGGTGGGGAGCATGGGGGCGGGGACAGGGCTGGGAATATAAGACAGAAAACTGTACTTGAATAAGAATTAAATAAAAAGAAAAATAAAGCACAAAAAAAACAACTTTGAGCAAAATATTATTTCTGCTTTATTTTGCACATGAGGAAACAAAGGCACCAAGACTTAAATAATTTGCCTAAGGTCACACAGCTAACTAACTAACTATGTTAGTTAGAACATAACTAACTATGCAGTAACTAACTTAGAAGCATAACTAACTGTGTACTAGACATATCAAGTCTAATACATAAGACACAATTCAGAATTTACAAAGATTACTTTTGCATTTTTTGTTTTATCTTTTCCAATAAAAATATTTCAATGAGAAGATATATTTAACATTTACTACTAATAGTGGAATTCATAGACAAAATTTCTTTCTATTATTTGGTTCATGTGTTTATACTTCAGAAACATAAACCAAAAGCACCAGTGTGTCTACCAATGAATAACTCACAGCTTTTTCAGGTTAAAATTCTGTAACAGATATATTTCTATTGTCATACTTTAACTGCTTCTGGCTGATGTCAACAGGTGAAGTGTGTAAAAGTTTAACTAGTCTTTAATATTGAAAACTTAGAGAATATTTTCATCCACATTTTCAAATCCTGGCTATAAAATGCCTGGCTAGAACTAGCTCCTATCTGGATGACTGTCTTTCTCAGATTATATCCCCCTTTTCTTTTTAAGCAAATGTACAATTTAAAGTGAATTTTAAGATAAACACATAGTATATTTAAAAATAATTTCCACAACTACAAAAAAAGAAAAAATATTAGAAATTACCTTCACTGATATTTACAGAGCCAAAATAAGTTATCATTTATAAGTCACAGATGCATTTCTAACCAAATGGATATTGAAAGAAAAAGGTGCATTTTTGCTAGCTCTATCAGAAGGGGACTTGCAAATAGCATGTAGACAATTACAGTTCCGAGAGCATTCACTTGGCCACCTATCTTGGCTGAATTACAGTAATGTGCATTTTGGCAAATCATATCATTTTACAAAGTCATTTTAAATATACACTCTATTTTTTTCTCCTACCTCTCAAAATAATTCTCTAGAATGCTTGGAACTTAAAAGAATATGCAGATACACACTGGATATCCCATCATAACCAGTATTTACAGGAAGCAGGTGAATATTTCTCCAGCTAGACTTCATATTCCTAGCAGGTAGCACCACAAAGATCCATGTCTATCTACACAGACACTGCCCTGGAAGCATGTTAAGCATGCTGCAGTGGGTGACAAATTTGTCAGAGGCCCCATTTAACAAAATAAAGACAATGGTAAATGGCTAACTGTTAGAAAACTGTCTCTTGCAAGTAATGAGATAGGTTTATAATATTCAAAAGTTAAGATGTTTTTTGTATATTTTATCCATTACATAATAATGTTCATATTTATTTATGGTATCACATTATAACATATGAAAAATGATTTTGATGAAGAGGGAAACATGGTGAAGGGTCTAGTAAAGAAACAGATATAAATGACCCATGGACATGGACAATAGGGTGAAGACTGACTGTGAGAGTAGGGGGAAGTTTGAGGCAGGGGAGAACAATGGGGAGAAACTGGGACAACTGTACTGGAACAAAAATAAAAAAAGTCATTTTGAGAAATGGGGGTGGAGGCATTCTAATGCATAGTAATAACAGCTGTGCATGGAGCTCTGGAATATAAAACTAATTATTTCATTTATCTGCTCATGATACTATTGAGAGTATTATCTTATGCATAATTAATAAGGTTTTGAAATTTTAACATAAAATATTATAGCATTTCTTACCAACTTACATTGAAAACTCTTCTATGACCTATATGAGTAACTTAGATGTGTACTTTCCACACAGTCTGGAAAAATGATAAACACTATACAGTGTTAGCACATCTTTATTTTCAAAGATACTCTCTCCATGAGTAACTATAAAGAGCAAAATAAAATCTACCTGAAGGCTACTATAAATTTTGGCTCACTTTCATTTCACAAGTGGCAATGCCTATTGACCTTAAAACTGCACAAATTAAATTATTGGCATGATCATATAAATTTCCTGTGTAACTGCAGAAAACTCTGTCTAACTCATTTGCAAGTGTCTCAATACTTATGCCATTGAATCATGATAGGAGTCAGTAGAAACAATATAAACCACACTAATCCTACTAATAAATGTAGTAACTTATGAAACCTTGCCAGTAGACTTACTTTCATTCATAAATACAGTCACCCAAATGAAAATACTATCTCCTGTTCCTGACTTTTTATTCAAAATAATCAATGTCCGCAAGTCTTATGTTAGTGTTACAATTAGTCTGAAAACTGCTTGTTATACTAGCTGGTAACAAACAGATTGAATAGCCTGTGTTATCTTGGAGCTAAGCCACCAAGACTGAAAAAAAGACAAGAAAGCACCACTGAGAAGATAAATAATCAAACAGAGTGGGGATGCTAGATTACTAAATTTTGGAGACTGGGATTAAGGCACATTCAGCACTGACAAACATGTGTGCCAGGCATAGTGGTAGGTGATGTTTCAAACATTTGAACAGAGTCACTTAGAAAAATTACACATTTTCTTGTAGCTGCACATAAACAAATATTTTTAAATACAGTATTTCCAAAACCTGGATTGAAGGATGACTACAACTAAATGTCTGTATTCAAAATAAATGCTTTTTTATTTTGCAAAATACAATATGCTTTTAGTTGGAAGGGATGGACATTTTAAAGAGGGGAGACTTCTGTATAAGGTCCAAAGACTATAAACATCTTGTCCCATTTTAGAAAATGAGAAACAGAGTATGTAGTATTCTTTAATAACCTTTTTAGTATGACATGGACTGGCTTTAAATCTGCTTTTCTCTAGAACAGCACATACCAGGCATTTGGCAAATATTTGTTGAGAGAATGAGTGAATATTTTAACCACTTTTATTTTATCAAAATAAAAAACAATGTAAAATTCATTCCAAGGTACTTCTGAACAGATAGCTCTTGGAAGTGTAAAACCCATTAGGACATAGTTTTGCTACCAACTCTGAGGACAAGATTGACACTCAGAGAGCATTACCTCTTTTAACTCCAAAATACCACAATAGGAAGAAGGTTGTTAACATGTGATATTGAGAGAAGTTCAAGACAAACTTGCCCTGCTCGAATAAAAAGTCACAAAAACTGAAGGATGATTCCTGTTTTGGTGAGAAAACACCCATTTTGTAATAATCTATAGCCCTCTTGTAATTGTCAGTATGCAGAGTATAGCAATTATTCACTCCACTTTTGGATATAGCCCTTAAATTTTTTAAAAACAACATGTACACTGAGAAGTACATAATAGGAGATGACTTAATAAGGATGCAATGATGCCACATATAAATCAGAGAGATGACTCAGACCTTCTTTAAATCATTCACAGCAATTTTTTTTTATTTCATGAAGCCACACAAAAGAAATTTCGGTCACTCACCACATTAAAATGTGAGTTATGATAACGGAGACTTGATAACATTGAGGTAAAAAAGTCAAACATTCTTGCAAATGAAAGCATGGGGGAAAATGTCTGACTCTTACCTTCAAGGTACAATTAATTATTAATTGGAAAAGTGTGGACACTAAATGATTGCTATCAATATTTTAATATTTCACTGCTAAATTCATTCCTACCCTCACTTTTTGTCTATTGAAAAAGCAAGAGAGGTCTGTTTACTTTCAGTGAGGCTTGCTATAATGATCACCTTAAGAAGGTTTGTAATATTTGAAATGCTGTGGATCTTCCTGTTCTTGAATTTCTAATATTAAACAAACTGAAAAAAGATTTAAATTCCATTCACATAAATTAACAATTCTACTATTCTTAGAGGGTTCATGAAATATTAGGATGCTAATTTCTGAACATTAATTTTTTAATTGCCACCTACCAGTGCTGAAATTCACATTGTGTTCAGGTTTATATTTTATCATAAAAGTGTTACAATAATTCATAAAACTCAAACTTTGTGAAATTAGAAAGTTAATTTAGCAATTAGCTGAATTCAACCTAACTCATGTCTAGAGCCAAGCTGGCAGAAATGCCTAGCCAAAATGCATCAGGTTTCAGGTTTCCACAAACTGATCTAAGACATCTTAAGAATTGAGGTATGGAATGGATATGTCACAAACATGGATAAAGAAGAAAAATTAAGAACTCTACTCTAACTCTTCAGGGTCCACTCTCTCAGAGAGAAAAACCCATCTTCAGAACCTGAAGGTATGAGCACCCCAAAATCTCCGATTCAAGGTGACCCCAATTTGCCTCAGGGAGGGAGACACCACCCTTAACTGCTAATACCAAGACTCCAGGGGAAATAAGAAAAGAGCCAACAGAGGTTTGAAATTGCTCAGAGCATTTAAAGCCTACAAAGACTGTTCTAGGGACAGTAGTCATTAGAAAAAGTCACATTACATTTTTTAAAAATTAAAAGACTGCCTACTGCCAGATGGAACCCTGAGAGCATGGAGGCTGTGCCCTAGGCTGTCCTGAACACCTGCCTCAGATTTGTCTTCATTTTCTGTTTTTAACATCATACATGTCTTACTTTCTATACAGCCTCCCTACCTCCAGCCCATGACCAAATTCTTCAGTTTTACCTGTGATGCGGACTTCTCCAAGACAGCAGCTGCATCTGATGTTACTCCTGTAAGCCCAATGGCAAACCGCAACTCTAGGCACCTGTTCAGAGAGGTGGGCATTGTCCTAGTTGGCCACTGCCTGGAATCTTGCCATCATCCTCAACTTGTTACCACTTTCTCACCCACCACATCAAAACAATCAGTAGATGCTACTGATTCTCTCTTCTAAATGGATTTTAAACCTGTCCAGTTCTTTATCTCCATTGGTGCACCAGCTGCTTCATCCAGGCCACCATCACTCTTGCCTCTCTGCGGCCTCTTAACTGACTTCCTGCACCAGTCAAGGTCCCTCTGCTCCACTCTCTGCACTGCAGGCTCAGTGCTGCTGCTCAAAACTCATCTCGCATGTCACTCTACAATTTAAAATCTTAGAGGCGTCCTTACTTCCCTCAAGACAACAGCCACGCTCTCAATCACATGTTCAGGATTCACCCCTGGCTTTCTTACCAAGCCTCATCTCTCACAAACCTGATGACTTCTGCACTCCTCAATATAGAGACCCATTTTCTTTCTCACTTTAAAGCCTTCCATGCTTAATTTAACCTCCCCTTGTGAGACTAAACTAAGTCTCTTCCAAGACATGAGACACCACACAGATACAGTTCACTGTATTTTGTTCATGAACTGATCTTATTCATGTACTCTTATATTACTATTTCATTGGAGTTCAAATTTTAGAGAACAAGAATATTCATAATATATCATAGAAATTCTAATATTTATCAAGCACCATGTTCTTGTCACTGTTCTAAACATTTATTTGTATTAATTTATAAGCCTCAGAACAATCCTATGAGTTGATCTAGTTATTATCTTCATTTCATAGATGAGAAAACTGAGACACAGCTAATAAGTGGAAAAGCCAGGATTCAAATCTAGGGCATAAGATTCCAGAGTTAACTACTAACTTGTCTGTTACTTCAGAGACAGTCAAGAAGAGCAAACTACATTTGAGTTTATAACACATAATGGCAAATGGGTATCATCGGATATTAAAAATCTTTCAATGTCAGGGTTAAGGGTAGTTATGATGACCAGTGTGTCTAGTATGAAAATATCTGCAAGAATTACCTTTGTAATACAAACATTACATCCCCTAGCTCAGTGCACACTTCACCAGGGGAAAATTTCCTATATTATATTAACATTTTGGGCCTACTTGGAGAAACAATAAAGTAGAAATATCACACTGTAGAATTATGGTGCTGCCAAAACTAAAACTACATAATTGATGTTACAGAAAAATGTAGGTTTCCCATGCTTTGAAATCTAAATGTATGTCATTTTACCATTTATAGTTTATTAACAAAATTAGATGCAGCCTTTTTTATATTAACTGCTGTACATTTTTCTGATGTTAAATCAATACAGTTTCCATTTTTCATGTAATAGAAATTTAGAAAATTAAATACATCAGACAAATGGTCATAATGCAACCATAAAATCAAATCCAAAAGATTAAAATGATGGCTATTATTTATCATGAATATTTGCATCCCCAAGTAGTAAAACTCCTAATTGCTTTCCATGGATTCTTATAAGTATAAAAGCAAAATATGAATCAACAGATCGGCATTTTCCTTCTTCCAGACCTAAAAACCACCATCATCATCATCATCATCCTGGGCACAATATGTTGTCAATAAATACCACATTGGTTAGTTCTTATAATAAGCTTGTTTAGTTAGTGGGATATCTAATTCTTAGTATTTTAAATATGAGGGGAGGGTAGAAATTAACTAAATCTGGTGTAGTGAACCTTATTAAAAATCATATGAGGGTTGAAATAAAAAAATAAGGGCATTTTAGAAATTGAAAAAAATAGCTTTAGCAATATAGATCGAAAGTAGCCTTTGCATACCACGTTATTCATTCCTTCACTTATATTTATTGAGCACATACTATGTACTGGCACCATACTAGTTGCTTGACAAACACCACTAAATGAGCAGACCTGCAGAGCTATAATCCATACAGTGGGAATCTCAACATGGTAAGTCACTAACATGAAGTTAAATTGGGAAACTATGAGGTCACCGAAATACATCTTCCTACTTCCCCTTTCTGCACTCCCAAATGCTGCCCCAAGTATAGCTTCTAATCACCCCCACATAAGCCTGATTTCTAACAGAGCTTCTACTTCAAATGATCCCTTTCCCTTATCTCAGATTTAAATTTCATCACCAAGAAGCTCAGTTCTTGGCTGGGAAGAGTCAAAGAGATGATTTGCATTAGGACATGTGTGACTGATAGCTGCTTGCTTGCCTTTTTTCTAAACGGTGTTTGCTAACCCAGAGGAATTAGTCACTGATCAATAAATTCAGGCAATAATAGCTGATATTATATGTAAAATACAGTTATTTGGGGGAGAGAAGTTTTCTGGGTTCTGCAAGACTCTCCATAAGAATTCCTGCCTCCAACTGTAAATAAATTAACCTTGAATGGCATCACCTTTGTGATGAAGCTGTAGCCCAGAATATTCAACAAAATAAATGGTCCAAAGGGTGAGGATAAAGAGTGAAATCACTAATAAATAACAGAATAGAAAATCCAGGCCTGGTTGGTGTGGCTCAGTGGATTGAGCGCAAGCCTGCGAACTACACAATCGCGGTTCAATTCCAAGTCAGGCCACATGCCTGGGTTGCAGGCCAGTTCCCAGCAGGGACTCACAAGAAGCAACCATACATTGATATTTCTCTCCTTCTCTCCTTCCCTTCCTCTCTAAATACAAATAAATAAATAAATAAATAAATAAATAAATAAATAAATAAATAAATAAAAATAAAAAAAGAAAATCCAGAAAGGGCAGATCCCAACCCCCAGAAACAAAAACAAACCCAGAATGATGTTCTTAGTTTAATCTGAAATTTATCCAAATATGTGGCTGAATTTTCTTCATCTTAGCATCCTACCTTTCAAACATCCTATAAATCAATTTTAATGCAGCATGAAGGTTTTTAATCCCAAATATTTTAAACCCAACAAGGGAATTTATTTAACATTATAAATTGAAATCTTACTCTATTTAGAGCATGGGCCCTAGTCCTTCTGTTGAAAAATGAACAAGTGACTCTTTGAAATCTTGCCATATTGACAACAAATGGTATTAAATCTTCAGGGCACTTATGCTCCATGGAATCATGAGATAAGTAATAAGCATTGGGTCTATGGCCATACCACCCTTAACACGCCAGATCTCGTCTGATCTTGGAAGCTAAGCAGGGTCGGGCCTGGTTAGTACTTTGATGGGAGTAATAAGCATTGGCCATGTAACAAGTTTTAGATGTGTCAGCCATAAAAAGAAAGGTCCTAGACTGTCTTCACTGATGTCCATAACTCTTTACAACCAACCTTACCAACTACAATAATAAGCATCACTAATATGTTCATAATTTTATTTTCCTACATTAAACCAAGTTAGAGAAAAGTTGTACATGGAGCACTGGATGACCTATTAAGACTAGCTTTTGTGAGAGTCAGTCCTTAACTCTCAAAAATAAGTTCTAGAAAAATGCTCTATTTCACAAAGATAGTTTTCTTCCTACTTAGAAATGTTTGTTGATCTGAATAAACTCATGCTTTGTTAATAAACAAAAATGCTTTTAAAAGTCAACCACAAAGAAACATTCCATCCAGACCTCATTATTTGCCATTTCCATGCCTCTTCAGAATTTCTGAGTACTCTCCCATATGTCCCAAAGAGACAGAAAAAAAATCTGTTCCCAAGCTACTTTTAGCTAAGTAAATACATGGAAATTCACTCCTGTAGCTAAGAAAGCATTTCATTATGGCCTTTCAAAGGCATCTTGTAAACACCCAGCTTTGAGCCAAGTAGAGTGGAGTCCTGTTTTCAATTCCAGTGAAAGCATGGACATTGAAAGAGTCCCTATATGTTTGCCCTGAACTATCCCAGTGCTAATAATCATTAGTCTGTATTTTAATTGTCCCTTCAACTGTCTATAACTTCTTGTACATAGGAGAACATGGACTGTGTTTTGGTCACTATTGAGAACAACATACACAGCATATAGTAGGTGCTCATATTAGCATTTATTCTATAAATGAATAACTCCCAGATGGGTGAGGGAGAAAATTAAAACCTAATAGATTTTGAAGGAATTAAAGGACCCAAGCTCTCTGGGCCTTGGATATTTATTTTCTCATGAGGCCAAATCCTTTGTAGGCATCACTAAATGGGCTTGGCATTTGGAGATGGGAGGTCTGGTGGTGACTTTTAGCAAGCATAACCCTAATGGCAGTCACAGTCTATCAGCAGGTCAAAGAAGTTAGTCTAAAGCTAACCCAAGGCCTAGAAGTGGAAATAAGCAAGAGGGGAAGAGATCATTTATTCAAAATCTGAATTCTCAAATAATTTAGAAACAAAATGTGTTGGCCAATTGGTTATTTTCTTAATTATATAAACCCACATAGCTCACTGGGCTGCCATGTAACAAGGCATGCCTTCATCTAACATTTAGGGTTATCATCACAATGTTTTCTTCCTCTAGAATTCATAATCAAGAACTGACTCTATACTTTGCTAGGGAAGGGTTTAGAACCATTTTAGATAGGAACAGAAGGAGGAAGAATGACATAGTGGAAGAAGAAATAGTAGAAGAAAGCAAAAGAAGGAAGAGATAGATGAAGGAGAAGGTAAGAAAGAGGAGAAAAAAAAGTTCACAGATGCTTAGGGTGACCTTGGCCATAATTACATTTTTTTTTGCAGCATCCTCCAGTCTGTTGCTGAAGGTAAAGTTGGCCTTACTTTGGACTTCCGCCAAGATGGAGGTGTAGGTGGAAACACTGTGCCTTCTGCCACAATCAAGTTTGAATACAACAAAGGTTTAGTAAACAAAGACACAGCCAAAGAACAGAAAATTGAACTATACGGAAGTCCGACAACAAACCATTCAACCTGACTGGTAAGAGGGGCGGAGCCAGCAGCAGAGCTGGGTCGGGCAGGAAGGATTCCCTCCCCTCCCCCGACCCCAGGCGCCAGACAGCCAGGATAGCATCAGGCAGACCCAGTGAGGGCACAAGGCGGCAGGCTGACCGCGGTCACACATTCTCGTGCAGTGAGACAGACCGAGTCGGCCCCAGCAGCAGGAAGCAGCAGAGGAGACCAGCATTGCCCCTCTTGGACCCCGCCCCCACATACAGCGTCACAACCCAGCCACTGAGTTGCCCCACCCTGGTGAACACCTACAGCTCCGCTCCTCATACATAACAGGTGCAAACAGTCTAAAATATGGCTCGAGAAGAACTCAAAGCCCCAGAGCCGATAACTCTAAGCAACAAAGAAATAGCAAACCTCTCAGATGCACAGTTAAAATACTGGTAATCAGGATGCTCATGGAACTGGTTTATTTTATTCACAAATTAGAAGAACATATGAAGGCTAAACTAATTGAAATGAAGGGAAATGCACAGGAAACCAATAGTGATGGAAAGGAAACTGGGACTCAAATCAAGGAACTGAACCAGAAGGAAGGAAGAAATGACCAAACAGAAAAAAGTGAAGTAACAAGAATTCAAAAAAGTGAGGAGAGGCTTAGGAACCTCCAGGACATCTTTAAATATTCCAACATCTGAATTATAGGGGTACCAGAAGGGGAAGAGGAACAGCCACGAGTGGAAAATTTATTTGAACAAATAATAAAGGAGAACTTCCCCAGTCTGGCAAAGGAAATAGACTTCCAGGAAATCCAGGAAGCTCAGAGAGTCCCAAAGATGTTGGACCCAAGAAGGAACACACCAAGGCACATCATAATTACATTAGCCAAGATGAAAAGGAACGAGAGAATTCTAGAAGCAGCAAGAGATAAGGGGACAGTCACCTACAAAGGAGTACCCATCAGACTGTCAGCAGATTTCTCAAAAGAGACTTTGCAGGCAAGAAGGGGCTGGAAAGAAGTATTCCAAGTCATGACATCCAAAGACCTACATCCAAGATTGCTCTATCCAGCAAAGCTTTCATTTGGAATGGAAGGACAGATAAAGTGCTTCTCAGATAAGATCAAATTCAAGGAGTTCATCGTCACCAAGCCCTTATTATATGAAGTGTTAAAGGGACTTATCTAAGAAAAAGAAGTTAAAAATATGGACAGTGAAAGGACAGGAAACTCACAGTTATTAACAACCACACCTAAAACAAAAGCAAACCAAGAGGACAACTAGATCAGGAGCAGAACCATAGAAATGAAGAACACATGGAGGGTTAGCAACAGGGGAGTGGGAGGAGGAGAAGGGGGGAGAATGTACAGGAAAAAAGTAGCATAGACGGTAGGTAGAAAATAGATAGGGGGAGGGCAAGAATAGTAGGGGAAATATAGAATCTAAAGGACTTGAGACACATGGTCATAAACTAAAGGGGGGGAATGGTGGGGGAGGGGTGTGCAGGGTGGAGGGGAATGAAGGGGGGGAATAGAACAACTGTAATGGTATAATCAATAAAATATATATTTTTTTAAAAGTTGGCCTTACTTTGCCAAAATGATAACATTTTAATGAGAAGCCAAACCATGAGCTTAGATACAGGATAAGAAAGAGGGTAAAGGCTTCAAAGTAAGGAATATGAACTGTAGTTATTAGAAGATATACAAATACCCAATCTTGAAGAGCAGAGGATTAACTGACAAAAAGAAACGATGATATCAGCAATGTTGATGGTAATCGTGATAATAGAGCTTACCATGGCCAGGAAGACTCATTTAATCCTCAGAACTATTAAATAGATAACACTCCATTTTTATCATCCTTATTTTACAGATGAGGAAAAGAGAATTAAGTTAGATGCAAAACTTCAGATAGCCAGCAAGTGGCAATGCCAGCCTGTTTATTCAGTAATTCTGGTTGCAATATTCTCCCCCACCTTATTACTTTCCTTTAGTAACTGCAACACATTATTACAAACTTCATGGCCTGCAACAACAAAAATTTATTCTCTCACAGTTCCAGAGGCCAGAAGTCTGAACTCGGTATCAGTGGGCCAAAATCAAGGTGTCAACAATGCTACATTCTCTCCACAAACTCTAGAGGAGAATCCATTGCTTTCCTGTTCTAGCTTCTAGTAGCTGCCAGCATTCCTTGGCTTATGGACACATTACTCCAGTCTTCAAGGCCACCGTCTCTCCTGGTTCTGTTTTCACATAGCCTTCTCCTCTGTATGTATGTATGAAATCTTCCTTGTCTCTCTCTAAGGAAACTTGTGGTTGCATTTAGGCCCTACTCAGACAATCTAGGATAACAAACATCCCTATCTCAAAATCCTTAACATCTGAAAAAATTTTGTTTCTAAATAAGGCAATTTACAAATTCCAGATGTTAAGACCTTATCTACATTTGCGGGGTGGGGGGAGGGCGTATTTTTAGTCTACCACATCCACTCTATCTGCTACAATAATTTTCAATGGCTTAAGTGAGCATTTTTTTTAATTCTCATTGTTTTTGCAAATAAATTAATTGAAAGACTCCAATTTAGCAGCTAAAAAAAGCAAATATGAAATTAGAGATCTTTTAAATAGTTATTTAAATTACATCAAAATTCTAAAGACTATTTACTATAATTTAACACTCTTCTTTAGATCCCTACTTTGTGATTCAAAACCTCAAACACAGATAAGAGTGACAGCTCTTAGGAAAACATTCAGCCCTGGCTGGTGTAGCTCAGTGGATTGAGCATGGGTCTTCGAACTAATGAATTGCAGTTCAATTCCCAGTCAGGGCACATGCCTGGGTTGCAGGTCAGTTCCCAGCAGGGGACACATGAGAAGCAACCATACATTGATATTTCTCTCCCTCTCTACTTCCCTTCCCTTCTAAAGATAAATAAGTAAAATCTTAAAAAATAACTAAATAAAAATATTTTTTTAAAAAGAAAGAAAACATTCAATTGGCTCCATGTCTGACCACTGAGAGTTGATCAACAACTTTCAGAATAATATGACTAGATAGCCTCACTATTTTCAGATAATATCGGTATGAAAAACTCCACAGGAACTTCCTATAGTAATGTAAAGTGTCCTTTACTTTCAAAAGGAACTATAATAGAAGTGTAGCACATGCCTCAGTGTGGTGCACAGTGTCCTCCATCATCTGGTACCAACGACTCCTCACACCACCTACCTCACTATCCCCTGTCCTTCAATATAGTCTCTTTTCCCCCAAAATAATATAAGTTTAAACTTCTGTTTTTCTCATGGCTTTTTGCCGGCTTGGGAAACTTACTCCATCTTTCATCAGCCCAAGTTCACAATCTTCTACCATAATAAGATACCACTTCACATCCATCAATGTGGCAGAAAGGAAGAAAGGAAGGGAGGGAGAGTTATAGGGAGGGTGGGAAGGAAAGACAGAGGGAGGGAAGGAAGGAAAGAAAACATCAAATATTGTTGAAGCCGTGAAGAAAATGAGACACTTGTACACTTGTTGGTGGAAATGTAATGTAGTGTAATTGCTGTGGAAGACAATATGGAAGCGCCTCAAAAAGTTAAAAATAGAATTACCATTGATCCAGCAATTTCACTTCTGACTATATATCCCAAAGAATTGAAAGCAGGATCTCAAAGAGATATATGCACACCCATGTTTATCACATCATTATTCATAGGAGCCAAAAGGTAAAGCAACCAAAGTGTCCATTCCTGACTTTTACACGAAGGCTTTCATATTTGTTCAATGTATGAACAAAATGCATATAGGAAATAAAAGGAAAATATAAGGAAGTATGATAGGAAAATATTATTCGGCCTTAAAAAGGAAGGGGATTCTGACATGATACAGCTTAAATGAACCTCAGGACATTATGCTGTCAGGACAAGACTGTCACAAAAGAGAACTACTATATAATTCTACTTCTATGAAATATATTTAAAAAGTCAAATTTATAGAGATAGAAAATAGAATGATGGTTGCCAGGGGTTGAGGGCAAGGGAGGATGGGGAGTTGTTGCTTAATAGGTATACAGTTTCTATTTTATAAGATTAAAAAGTTCTGGAGATTGAATGTACAACAATGTGAATGTACCTAACACTATTGAATGGTACACATTTAAAAATGGTTAAGATAGTACATTTTATGTATACATGTATTTTTTTATTCCCCTCCCCTTTGGCAACCATCATTCCAATCTTCTAAATCCAATCACTAAAATACACAATGTTTAAGTGTATTTTACAACAATTTAAAAATATTTAATGCAAAAAATATAATTTATTTCATGTAAAAAGCTAGTCCACCCCAATTCAGATAGCTCTTTCCTGTCTATGCCATTTTATTATATTTGTAGAGAAACTTCAAGTCAAGGAATTGATGCCCTCCTAACTAGGTTTTCTTCTTTTTCCCTAAGGAAAAAGATCGCGTTTTCTCCTTTGTTATTTTCAAAGCACTCAGTATAGTATTTTTCACATAGAAAATTGAGTTATTGCAAAAATGATTGAGTCAAATGGGAATAAAATTTTATAATACCTAAAAACAACAGGAGACTGAACAACAACAAATTTAGCCAGAAAAGGAAAAGTACCAGAGGAATGCTAATGTAAAAAGCATATATATATATATGCTTTTTACATTATATATATATATATATGGAACACTTTTTCTTCCATTATTTACCAATGATAAAGGAACAAAAAGTACTTGATAATTATTCATGTATGTGGAGGTACCTAATTTGTGTTTCCAAAGGAAAAATTGGTTAAATACTTAATAATATGGGTGGTCTCGAATTCTGTGTGCACAAGAATCACCAGGAGGGTTATTAAAGCACAGATTGCTGGACCTGACCACCCCCGCCCAGAGAGTCTGATTCAGTGGGTGTGGTTGAGACCTGAGAACATGAATTTCTATTAAGTTCCCAAGTGATACTCGTCCCCCTGCTACAGGGACAACACCTGGAGAACACTGGTTTGGATCTTCATTTTCTTGATTACACTAAGGAGATCAAAACATGAAACTGGAAATGTCAGTCCAGAATGGGTTCCTGCTTCCTGACTTTTACACAAAGGCTCTTCCCTCCACCTACATTCTTTCTCTCAGCAACGCTAGAAATTTAAGAAGAAATATAATATATGTAAGAGTTAAGTTTCAAGCACTGTAGACATGGTTTTAGCAGTATCTAATGCTAGCCTTCACTTTTAAAAGGAACTCAAAATAGTGCTTCAGCTAGATTTCTTTGCTGTGATGGGATGCGCCCGAGAGAGAGGATTGCACACTGGAATAGCAGTACTTCTACCAAAGACATAAATCCAGATTCCTTGATACCCAGCAATTGGCTAGTTTTCTACATTGATGGCTTCTAAATAGGAAATCATGCATTTCATGGTACCTTTCTTAAAATGACCATTAAGCCTAATATAAGGCTCGATGTAATATCAATAGAACAGAATAACAAATGCTTTATTTAAAAATTAGGAACAAAACTGACTTTGAAAGAAAAACTACTCTCTTCAGCAAGCAGACAGAATTAAATTCACTGCACAGGTTGAATGGTACAGTCACAAAACTCAGTGCATAAATTTCCATGAAATATGTACAGTGCATGGAGACCATAATCTACTGAAATTGTATGGGTATACCTATACACACACAGCTATGATTTAAAAGAACAGTGCTATATACATCAATGAAATTCCAGTTCACATTATCTTAGCTAGAGAGTCAATACTGAGTAGTTTATGACTACATTAGACCATTGAAATGCGTGGATCCCTTACTCACCATTTTCTTATGATTTATTAAAATTTAGTGCATATGAAAGTTAGTGTAAAATTGAAATAAATTTGTCTTCTATTAAAACCCAAATGAGAAACATTCCTAAAACTTGCCATATTAATCTTTTAATGAAATATTCCATTTCTAAGAAATCCTTTCTCAAAAAAAATTAATTTGAAGTTTATGGTCCTTGGTATGAAGTTTCATATATGCTAAAACCAAAAACAATCATAATGGGTCTAGCTGTTGCAAGGATTCAAAGGAATCAAATCATGTGCCACCAAATTTCCCATCTACACACAGTATCTAACACCATAACTGAGTAAGTCTACAATAGAGCAGGTTTTACATTTATTCTCCTACATCACCATTATGAGGAGATTCTACCGAATTTTCATTAGTGGAAGCAACATTATTTCTATGTGCTTTTCTGCACAGGGATATAAAAGGGCAAAAATCCAACACTTCTAACAGATCCACTTAGGAAACTGAATCACGATAACAAAAATTCACTCAAGACTTAAAAACAAGAGCCTGAAATACCAAAAGACTGGATAATTGAGGTAAGGATTTGGATAATAAAAATGACTAATTCTATCACTAAAGCACAGGAAAATATGCCTAAAAACAGCTGCTAAAACACACAGTAATATACACAAATAGTTTTCTAACTGCTTCTTTTCACAATGCACATTCAGGCAGATTTACAGAAGTGATGCAAACAGTGATTTTGTCCTTCAAGGACTATTATTTTTCAGTCATGGAAAACAAAAGAGAAAGGAAATCCATAAGGCAGAGGACAAATAACTAGGCCAGTAAGCCAAATAGAGTGCCTAGAACAAATTCCATGTTTATGAAGAGTTGACAGATAACAGAGCTGACCGTGCAGATCAGTGGAGAAAAGATGGAGTATTTAATGAATGTTGTTGGGTTAATTGATTGTCCATATGAGGGAAAGATGAACTTGGATCCCTACCTAACACCACATATAAAAACCAGTCCCAGACAGATTAATGATTTTATCATGAAAAGCACAACTTCAAAAATATTTTACTTCTTAAAATTCTATAAAATATAGCAGATGTTTTATGGCTTCTGTATAGGGAAGAATTTTTAGCAAGGCACTAAAAACTCAAACCACAAGGCAAAAGATTAATATATAAGAATGTATTAAAATGAAGAACTACTCTTTGTCAAAAGATACCATAAAGGAAAACAATTAATTTAAAAACAATAAGGAAATGAAAAGGCAAGCCACAGAATGGGGAAAAAAGACATTTGAATACTCGTAACTAACAAAGGGTTAGTATCCAGAATATATAAGAAAACTCTAGCCCTGGCTGGTGTAGCTCAGTGGATTGAGCGCAGGCCTGTGAACCACATGATCGCGGTTCAATTCCCAGTCAGGGCACATGCCTGGGTTGCAGGCCAGTTCCCAGCAGGGGACGCACGAGAGGCAACCATACATTGATATCTCTCTCTCTCTCTCCTTCCCTTCCCCTCTAAGATAACTAAATAAAATCTTTAAAAAAAAGAAAAGAAAATTCTACAAATCAATAAGAAAAAAACAGGTAACTTACTAGAAAAATGGACAAAAACATGAACTGGCATTTTTCAGAAGAGGAAACACAAATGGCCAATATTCATGTAAAACTCAGCCACACTGGTAATCAAGGATATGCTAATTAAAACCACAGTGAGCTAACAATTCTGGATCACTAGATGTGCAAAATTTTAGGAGTTTGATGGTTCCAGGGGCTGCATGAATATGGAACAATAAGAATTACTATATACATGCTGCTGATGGGAATATAAATTGATGCTACTATCTTAGAATATAATTTGGCATTACCAAGTTGAAAATGAACATGCCCTACAACCAAGAAATTCTCATGTTTTATACATACCCTAAAGAAATGCTTACACATGTGTAAGAATGATGCTTGTAGCAATGTTGGAAAAAAATGAAGTAGGAGTAATCCAACTGCCCATTAGTAAGGGCCTGCATAAATAAACTGGGCTACATTCATTCAATGAAATACTTTGTTAATAGTGAAAAGGAATAAATTAAAAGCCACATTCAACAGCATGAATGAATCTTGAAAGTACAAATTTCAGTTAAAACAAAAGTTATAAAATAGTACCTAAAATATATAATAGAGTACCTAAAAGTTATATAATAGACTACCTAAAATAGGATATCACTTCAAAAAGTTTCAAAATAAGCAAAATTAAAGAATATTTTTAGGGATACATATATATTAATCCTACATATCACACAGTGCTAAAATTATTGTTTTTTACAAGGTAACCTGAGAAAAATAATTTTCAGGAAACTAGTTACTTCTGCCTGGTTAGAAAAAAAATTAGTCTCGCCCTGGCTGGTGTAGTTCAGTGGACTGAGCACGGGCCTGTGAACCAGAGAATCGCGGTTTGATTCCCAGTCAGGGCACATGCCTGGGTTGCAGGCCAGTTCCCAGCAGAGCATGCAGGAGAGGCAACCATACATTGATATTTCTCTCCCTCTCTCCTTTCCCTCTAAAGATAAATAAATAAATAATATTTTTAAAAAATTGGTCTCAAAGGAATTTTCTTTAATAAGCTCTTTATTTAGATATCAAATACTTTAAGGTTACTTTAAAGGTTACTTTAAGGTTAAAATCAAACATGGTTTTTATAAACCTCATTTGCACATACTTGAAACCAGAGGTGGTAGAGGACATTCCTGGAGTCACAAAGAGTGAATATTTAATGGCTGATCAGACACTGGTATGAGGGTTCTAGCCTCTCTTTATATTATCCCAATAAATACACCCTAGGAACTCACCCCTTGCAGGCCAAGCACGAAAGAGAAGCAAAAGATCTAGAGTATAGTTATACTCTTGATAAACAGAATGCAGATAAGCGAGGGGGCCAAGATCCCTCACTCCCAACCTAGAGTCTCGTAATTCTATTGAAATTAAGCTGTCAGTCATAATGCTGGCTAATCAGAATACCAGATCCAGAGGAGCTCAATTGTTGAGGGGAGAGGGAAGAAGAAATGCCAGATGTGTACATAGAGCTGTCCTAATGATCACAGGTAGGAAAAGAGAATAGAGATTAGGGCAGCCAACCGTGATTAATTTCATGTTTTCAGTCCACTATCATCCCATCTTGGCCTTTAGCAACACAGTGATTTTATTCCTTATTGTTGTCCCTTGTTTCAGTTGGATCACCCATAAAACTAAATACCATGTCTAATAATTCACTTTCATTTTTATTATTTTTTTCTATTTTAAGTACTTGTTTTCTTTGGAGGATATCTGAATCCCAACTCAATGTCAACTATTTAATAACAATGGATGTTGCTGGGATAGCTGCTGGGGATGTAGAAACAAATCAGACATGGTCCCTGCCCTCAAGTGACTTAAAGGTTTTGCAGAGAATGCAGACAAGTTCTAGTAACCAAAGTATTCAATGTGGTATCTTAGAAATACATGTGGGGTAAGGGAGGAACATCCAGCAGATAAGGTCAAATCTATATATAAAACCTGAGCTGGGAAAGAAGGAAAAAGCAATCAAAAGAATGAAAAGCAACAGCCAAAAATGTAAGCCACTAAGGTAGAATCACCCTCAGATACAGGGATTACTAAAAATTTCCTGTACCTTTGCTGGGAGTTATTTCTGTCAAAAAGTTAACATTATTTACTCTTCCAAACCCTAAACCCAATAAAATTAATTTGATGAATTAAACTCCAGTGATCCTATTCTTTGTTGAATGACTAAACCTAGTGGAATTAACAAACAGTATCTTTCACGTGTCAGGCACTGGACTAAAGAAACGAAAACAAACAAGATATGGTCTCTACCCTTAAGAAAAAGTATAATCTTTTTAAGAAAAAGTATGTTGTACAGTTGGGTAAGAACATGCTTATGGGAAGTACATTGCCTGTCACAGACAAAGGAAAAAGTATACCATATGATTCATATTTATTTAAAGGTATGCCCTCTAAATTATAGGTGACTTTCAGTGGAAAGGGGGAATGTGTGAATTGTGTGCACATGCAAGCACTCACACACAAAATTTAAAATCTCCATATCACATGCCAAAGCATTTACCAATTATTACTTATACTTGAATCTATTTTCAAATTAGATTTCAATATATTTCACTTAATATGTACTTTTATAATAGTAGTTCCCCAAACATTTTATTTCTGCTTTTATTTCTGCTTTTTTTAATGTTCCAGAAGCAGCAGGGGGCAATCTAACGTAGGAAACCTGCTGTGAAACCAGTGAGAGCTAAAGCAAGGCAGCATTCTGGAGCTGCCTTAAAAAAAAATCTCCACTTTGCTGAATACAAAATATGGCGTATAAAGAAAGAGGAAATATACATTGGAGAGAACAAATCCAGGGCAGTAAAATAACAGAAGGTGAACGGTCCACTCTGGGATAAAATAAGATGAAACAAAATGAAATAAATATAAAATAAAATTTAAAAACCTCATACAGGCTAAGAAATCTATGAAGACATATATAGACATCCTAGGATTTTTTGTTCTAACTTTGCCTGCAGGCACTCCTGAGCCCAAATAACTGCAGATCTGGGAATAACAGGTGTTTATTGATTTCTTTGTGATTTTTCTCTTTTTTTATTTCTTTCCTTTTTTTCCCTGTGATACTGGAACAGAAAGACATATGTATTCCATATGTAACACTTTAGAAAATGAAAGGCAACAGAAACACTGAACAGATGTGGGGAGTAGGGACCCACTTTCCTCAATATAGCTTAATGTCAACATGCCAACTGCTTTCTCTATATTATTCTTTAAAGGAAAAGGCACCAAAAGTTCCCCATAAAAATATTAACTAACAAGAAGCTTATATGCTAGCAAGGATCTCTATACTAATCAGAAAGTAACAACGTTAGGTTTCTTTCTCACGTTAATTCTTCTTTTTAAAGGGTTTACAAGAAATACCATACAATGATTACAGGGCAATCAATAGTTTGGTTTTACTTGCTCTTGAAGCTTCAAGGAAAAAATAAGAACTAACTGGTCTCTGTTGTTTTTATACCTTTAATTGCTAAGTTGAACTACAAAATCACACATCACGGTTGATTTGGTCTGACATGTACAAAAAAGTTTAAAGAACAAAAATGTATCTCTTTATATGATGAATTATCAACCACAATCTAGTTCTCTTTTTATTTACATGCAGGCTGCAGGCTTCCATTCATCAAATCAGGATGGGTCCCTCTTATTTTTCAAATATCTAATAATGTTTAGAGGACAAAAGAGGGAAATGTACCAAAATAAAATACATATACTTTTATTTTCCCACATTTCAGGAAAAACTTCATAATCTCTCTAGGCACTGGGTTTAATTTTAAGAGCAAGGGAAATTACAACTCATGAAAGCACATAATGTATTGAAACAGTAAAAAATTAAGGAGAAATTGGAAGTTCAACTGTTGATATGTTTCAAAAGAGAGAAATGTGGAATAAAGACTGGAAGGGGGAAAATGGGCAAGGGGTGGTATTTTCTGAATGCAGTTTAGGAGGCAAGTGGAAAACAGTGTGAGATACCTCATCATAACAAAGGAACATGCGGGGGGGAGGGGGGCGGTGGACACAGATAAACAGCACAGAGAACAAGGGAGGGAAGAGTAGAAGAGGACCTGTGAAGACAGCAGGAAGTCCTATGGTTCCAAAGATGAAACAAATTTCTCTAGGGGAAAAAATGTTTAAATATCCCTACATATTTCAAATGAGGAACTTGGGCAGCAAATAAACTGCAGGGAAGACTAATGGCAGACTGTGCTAAACAGAGGTGAAAAGTAGAGTGTCTTGTAAGGAAGAATTCATTGTTCAAGAATTAGAGTTTCATAAGAACCCAGATTTTTTTTTCCCAAAGGCTGCAGCAGCTGCAGTCTGCAGATGTAGTTGGAAAAAAAAAAACCACCAACCATGAGCAGGAGGTACATTCCCCTATGGCACAACCATATTTTCTATAGCAATAATCCTATGTCCATAAAAGGAACAAGAGAAAGAGAGAGAGGAGGCCAGGAGATGGATACAATCTCATTCAAGGGGAGAAGCCAGGGTCATACAAGAGTTACACAAAGAAATATGCAGGGGCTCTTATTTGTCATTATCGTTACTTTAAATGTTGATAGAGGCTCTTTTTATGCCCACTAGCTCGCATTTGGGGATTGGTAGAAAATGCTAGTATACTAGGGGAGTAAAAGAAAAGACTACTGTGTTTGCTGATTTAAATGTGTGTGCGGGGGCGGGGGGAGACACGGACACACACTCTAATCTTGTTACAGCTTCTTAAAAAATATAAAAAGCCTCCTTTAAATTGTTCACTACCACTCCAATTTCCTGTGCAGACCTGAACATTTGTATGTTTTCCTGTGTCTCCTGTTACCCAAGTTACCTAATGCATGCCCAGTATGAAACCTTTTTAAATGAGTTATTCTTTATTGAATTATGATTTCCAGCAGACACTAATCGCAAAATTCAAATTGCTCTGGCAGACAAGAACTTTTAGAGTGCTGGGATATAGCGGAGTTTTTAAGAGAATCTCTAGGAGTCACCCACCAAATGTGTATAGTAACCGGGTACTGTTTGATGAAATACTTCAAAGAGTTAATTAGATTTGCCAAGAAAAAAAAATCATTTGTTGAGAAGTCAACACTCTAGGTGATATAGATGCTGAAGAACTATTACTGGCACACCCAGGGTGTAGTCAAAAGTGAAGCCTAACGAAACAAAGTTTTCGGATTTCTTACCCACTCTTTCTGCAGTCTACACAATGCAATTAGCAACATATCAAAAAAGAGGAAAGTAACTTTTGCCCCATGACTTCTTTTTCCTCAAGAATATCTTCAGCTGGTGTAAAAGGCATTTCACAAGGAAAGAAGAATAGACACAGATTCTACCAGGGGTTGCACTTCCCGTGAACACCTGCAAACTGAATTTACTCTGTTTTGTTAACCATTTATTTTGTCTTTACTGGATTTTCAAAGGGAAATGTGATAATCCCACTGCTCTTCAGATGCTCAACAGGGTGTTTCATCTAATAAAGCCATTGCAAGGGAATGGATTAAAGCAACATGGAACATTCATAATTTGGGATCAGTGAAAGATTTTTAACATCCGGGCATTGTGAGCTCAATCCTAAAATGTTATTGGTAGGATACAGATAGAGTATTTGAATAACACCAGTTATTCTTCTTTAAAAATCTTTATGTTGCTATCACTTACGTGAGGCCAGGATAAAATGGGCTCTGGGGGCACAATTCACTGAGTCTTCAGGAACTGTGTCCCACCAATTACAAAAAAAAAAGAAAAAAAAAACTAAGTTATACAGTTACCCTATAGCAGAAATATCAAACAGTAGAAATAAAATTAGGAAATGGATTTTTTAGTGTAAAATTATAAGTTTTCCCCCAAATTTGAAAGCTGCTTCCTAAAAAAGGTGATAAAATTAAAAAATTAATCTAGTACTTCCCAATTATGTTTTGCACTGGGACATGTATTCTTTGCTATAAAATTTACGTTATACCTCCTATATCAGATCCTATTATTTCTAATGTTTTGAGATATTTATACTGCTGAGAAGAAAGTGACATGTCACTCTTCTTTGCACCATTTATTTCAAAAATGAGCAGCTAATAAAAACTAACCTATCTAGTATAGGCTATTGACCAGTAATGTACAATAGGAATATAATGTGAGTCGAGTATTAATTTCAAATTTTTAGTAGCCACATTAAGAAAATAAAAATTAACAGTGACATTAAAGTTAATATATTGAACCCAATGTATCTAATACACCTTTAAACACTGTCAACCAAAAAGTATTCAATAGATAGCTCACATCACTTTTTTAAAAACTAGGTCTTTGAAATCTAATATGTATTTTTATACTGATGGCATATCTCAACTAGGACTAGTCGCACTTCGAATGCTCAGTAGTCAACATGTGGCTAGTGGCTACCACACAGAAAGCTCAGCAAAGTCAGGCAGACACAGACTGTTGTACTAAGCAGGCAGAAATGGCAGAAAGTGTTCAATGCCCCTCCTTCGTACTCTTCTTTCTGTTCTCGTCCCCAACTATGGGAGTTTCTTAAAATTTCATCCTTTACCCACTGTCCCATTCTCTTTAAACCTTCTCTCTTGGTAACTTGGATCACTCATTCATTCTTCAAAATCTTTACTTAATGTCTATGATATAGCAAGTATAGTTTTAGATGCTATGGTAATAAACATAAATCAGATACTTTCTTTTCTTCATAATAGTATCATGGGTTGTACATACAAGCCAATGCACATTCATAACTTACTGTGGTAAGTGCTCTGGCAGAGGACACTAACAGGCAGGCATGCACGAACAGGAGTGCATGCATGATGGAAGGGGGAAGGCCCAAGGGAAGGAAAGAGGCTTATAGCTCAAAGGTTATCTGCTCAGGAAGACCTTTGCTAACCAATCAATACAAAGCAGAAATCCTCACCTACTCCGCAGTTACCTCCTACTGCATCATCTTCATTTCACATGGAGTGTGTGTCACCATTGAAAATTTGTATTCATTTACTTGTGCTTTGTTTGTTTGTTTATCATTTGTCTTCTTTCCATGGCAGTAAGGACATTCTAGATCTTATTCACCATGAGCCTTTGACAGAATAAGTAATAAGTCAATAGTATTTCATCTATCTAACCATTCCATGATTTCTAATTATATTGCCAGCAACCAGGCATCTCATTTTAAGACTTACTATAAAACTTCCTTCTAGTAAATTCCATCCTTTCTCTCCTCTAACTTGTCCTGAACAACACCAGGTTAAACCTCTTGAAACACTGATTTCATTATATCAAACCCTGGGTTCAAAATGCAACACATTCTTTTTAGGAAAAGTACAGACACTGAGGCAAACTTTTCTGTGATCTGGTAATCAAGGATTTTCTCTAGTCTGTCTCCATCAAAATTACCCTCCATTACTCTACCAAAAGAGGATCCCACTCTGGAAGTACCAAGACATGAATGGATGTTTTAACATTTTTTATCCTACTATCACATCACCAGCAAAAAATTAAAATGTATTCTTCTCCTGACAGACCTCATTCCAGGAAGACAGCCCACCCAAGTGTCTAATGTCCAGCCTTATGTTCTCCTCAGGTAAGATCTGTTTCCCCAACAAAAAGATAGCAGGTTCTATGACTGGCAGCCTTCAGATGGGAGTGGTCATCTGGAAATCTATGACTCAGTGCCACAGCCTTGGGATCCACAGACAAGCTTGATAGAGACAACACCAGGACAGCTGATATATGAATCGCCCCAGGGAATGATCTCAAGGGTACATAGGATGGGCCTGACTAGAGATCTCTCCCTTCTTTGTCCTGGATGGCAGAATTCCTAGGCTCAACTCAAGGGAAATTATATAAAAAACCAATACGGAACCTCTCACCAACCATGGACAGCAGAGAGCCTAATTTGATTTGATATGGACATGGAACAAGTCATCCTATTATACTGCCCTCTAAACAAGTCACAAACATCTCCAAATTTCAGGAGTTTTTCTGTAATTCCTTTCCCTCTTTGCCTCTGAAATGCTTGAGCATTTCGGGACATTCAGACTTACTGTCCTGTTGGAACCAGAGCAAATGTACAGAAAAAAAAAAGGATGCCTTTTTATTTTTTATATATTTTCTGCTGATAAGTCAATACTAGGAGAAAAATGTTAAGACATTAATAGCCAGTTCTGACATTTCCCAGACTTATTAGGGGACCCCACATCAAGTACAAGAATAAGCAGTAGCTTTAAAAAACAGATGCAAATATAGAGGGGAGGCTAGTAATGCTTGTATGATCCCATCCTTTTGACTGGGTTTATGCTCTGAGTCTGAGCATAAACCCAGTCAAAAGGGTTTATGCACTAAATATTGATTATGCACTAAATATTGATTATAACTAGACTCAATCATCTCAGTATGTTTAACTAAGACAAGGGACTCTGCAAGAACACCCTTTGTTTCAGCATCTGTAAAATCAACAGACTAGGTCACTTTTAACTACTTACGTAATTTTCCTCTACTCACTCCAGTCTCCAGACCCCAATGACTCTAAGCATTTGTTACCTATTCTGTTAATTACTATCCTCAATTAAATAACACTTTTAAGAAGTGCTTAACCACTAAGTGCATATCTTTCCTCCTTAACTGGAATGTTAAAATCCTTGAGCATAATTCTGCAAATATCTATTAAATACCCCCTATGTTCAAGGCAATAAGGACAGGTTTTTTTCCCCCTAGATTGTTGGCACATTACTCAACAGTCATTAGCAGTCACTTTCAATATGAAAGATTTCTCAACTCTTCTCCATTGAGGTAGTTTTTAGCTTGTTTTTTTTTCATATGGACAGGATATCTGGTATAACATACAGACAGGCTTGGAGGGGATCTTGAAAACAAATGAACATATCTACCACCCTGCGATTTCTCTAGAGAGTTATGAAATCCATGAAATGTTGTGGAAATCTGACATGATACTTCCATTTATTCTCCTTATTTTTCTATTATTAACAAAACCAATTGTTTGCATGCTCTAATATAAAAATATATAGTACTATTATTTCTGCCTTCAATGCTCTTTTGAAAAAGGCTAGGCAGACACTCTCCTGGTTTGGGAGGCAGGTTCTGAGCAGGCAAGTTGAACACAGGTAATTTGTTGGGAAAGTGACCTCAGGAAACACAATTCAGAGAATGAGAAAAATGAGACACAAGGAGAGAAAAAAACAAAAATGGTATTTTAAGGAGGGGCTACTGCCATAGGCAACTGGGACTCAGTCCCTTTGGGGACTCCCCAAGCTGCTGTATAGATCAGAAGTATAGCTCCAAAGGATGGAAGAGCAGGAGAATGTATTCTCTGACTCCTACCTCTCAGAAGCAAGGGGTTGCTCTTGGGAAAGTTAAATCCCCCAGCTTCTGGACAGCCTTGCATAGAGCTAAAGAAAAATCCCAGAGAGAGAAGCAGAAACACAGGACTAGAAATGGAACCTGTCACAATGCGCAAGAACCAGTCAAAATAGCCCCGACCCTGGCTGGTGTGGCTCAATGGATTGAATGCTGGCCTGCAAACCAAAGGGTCACTGGTTCGATTCCCAGTCAGGGCACATGCTTGGGTTGCAGGCCAGATCCCCAGTAGGGGGGATTGGAGGGGCAACCACACACTCATGTTCCTCTCCCTTTCTCCTTCCTTTACACTCTCTCTAAAAATAAATAAGATCTTAAAAAAAATTGACTCAGCTGTAAATTAAGGGGACACAGGGCAGGGTGTCAAATGATTCATCTACATTAATCATCATTGTCAGGCCAACAGATACAGAATCCTAGTTTCTACTCATAGTCCTATCTGTACCTCCTGTTTAATTTCAGATTCACATCACTTTACATCCCTCTTCCTCCAAATGGTGCATGATGATGGCTCTTACCATAAGGTACAGAGAGGTTTAGAAATGTCACTGAGATTTCATATTTGATGGGTTCTGGTCAGAGGTCACAAACTCAGAGGCCTTCTATAGCTTTGGCTATATGACCATCATAAACAGGGATAAACACTCATTGAGAGTAATCCTGATGGCCCCAAGGGAGAGGCCCCAGCTACCAACGCAGTGAATGTTCAAAGGAGAAGAGTCTTGCCAAAAGCAATCACAATGCTGGAACTTCCACTTAATGCCTGCTGGCTCCAGTCATTCAATGGAGACATTGTCTACTCTATGGCATGTCAGAAACCATGCTACATAATATACATTTTTTATCCTCACCCAAGGACATGCTTATTAATTTTAGAGAGAGGAGAATGGAGGGAAAGATAGATAGAGAGAGAGAAACATAAATGTGAGAGAGAAGCATCAATCAGTTGCCTCTCAAATGAGCCCTGACTGAGGACCAGACCTGCAACCTAGACATGTACTCGAACCCACAACTTTTCAGTTCATAGAACAACACTCTAACTAACTGAGCCACACTGGCCAGGGCCTATGCTAGATAATATTAACATGGCTGTTTCTGATCTCAGCCCTGGGGAACCATGACCCACGGAGGGCAAGAGATGTACAAACAAAAAATATGATAAATGCTAATGAAGATACACACCTCACTGACCCTGAAGTCTATTCCTAAAAATCCAGCAGTAGAATTGACATTTAAAAAACCTTAGACTGCTGGTCAAGATGGAAGCATATGTAGACACACTTTGCCTCCTTACATGGAAAGAATTACAACCAGATTTCAAAACTAATAACACCCAGAACCATCAGAAAATCAAGCTGTAGGAAAGTCCAATAACAAAGAATTTAATTAAATAAGCCACATTCATCCCGACAGGTAGGAGGGGTAGAGTCACAGAAATGGGCAGAGAGGCAGTGTGGCATGACCACACCATAGCAATAAGACAGATGGTCCCACATTCACGTATTATGGATGAAAATTGATACCTTGGGAGCAAGCAACCCCAGCCTCAGACCAGACCACAGAGCCCAGGATTCCAGCACCACAAAGATAGATCCCCCTTACCTCTGGCTGTAAAAACCAGTGGGGGTTGGGGTGGTAGAAGGAACGGCTGGCTTTTTGTTGCTTAAAAGGCCTGCACAGTCTTAGAATGGTTGCAAACCCACCCACCACCAGGGCAGTAGCTGGAAGGGTGCCAGTTGCACACAAGAAGAAAGTGAAGAGTGACTGGAAATGGGGCAAACTTCCAGAAGCCAGGTGGCAGCATTGCCCACTCTTCGAGCCCTCTTCAACAACGATGAAGTGATGAAGAGCGTTGCTCCACCCTGGCAATTACCAAAGACTTCGCCCCATACGATTTCCTTTTCTACATAGGCCATGTTACTAACACAGGAAGTCAAAGCAGCTCTACCTAATACACAGAAACAAACACAGGGAGGCTGTGAAATTGAGGAGACAAAGAAATGTGGCTCAAATGAAAGAATAAAACAAAACTCCAGAAAAAAAACTAAGAGAAACAGAGACAGCCAACCTGTCAGATGCAGAGTCCAAAACATGGTTGATCAGGATGCTCAGAGAACTCTTTGAGTATGTCAAAAAAATAAAGGAAGAAATGAAGGTTATACTAAGTGAAACAAAGAAAAATCCACAGGGAACCAACAGAGAAGAGAAGGAAGCTGGAATTCAAACCAATGATTTGGAACATAAGGAAGAGAAACATTCAAACAGAACAGAAAGAAGAAACAAGAATTAAAAAAAAAAAAAAAAGCCCTGGCTAGTGTAGCTCAGTGGATTGAGCATGGGCCTGCAAACCACATGATCGTGGTTTGATTCCCAGTCAGGGCACATGCCTGGGCTGCAGGCCAGTTCCCAGCAAGGGATGCAAAAGAGGCAACTATACATTGATATTTCTCTCCTCTCCTTCCCTTCCCTTCTAAAGATAAATAAAATAAATTAAAAAAAAAAAAACAAGGATAGGCTTAGAAACCTCTGGGACATGCCCAAACATGCCAACAACCAAATCACAGGAATACCACAAGAAGAGGAAGAGTGATAAAATGAAAAGTTGTTTGAAAAAATAATGAAAGAAAACTTCCCTAATTTGGTGAAGGAAATAGACATAAAAGTCCAGAACACACAGAGTCCCAAACAATCTGGACCCAAAGAGGAACACACCAAAACATATAATAATTAAAATGCCAAAGGTTAAAGATAAAGAGAAACTCTTAAAAACTTCAAGAGAAAAGCAGAATGTTACCTACAAAGGTGTTCCCATAAGACTCTCAGCTAATTTTACAAAAGAAACTTTGCAGGCTAGAAGGGACTGGCAAGAAGTATTCAAAGTGATAAAAAGCAAGGACCTACAACCAAGATTGCTCTATCCAGCAAAGCTATCACTTAGAATGCAAGGGCAGATAAAGTGCTTCCCAGACAAGGTAAAGCTAAAGGGAGTTCATCATCACCATGCCATTATTACATGAAATGTTAAAGGGACTTATTGAAGAAAAAGAAGATGAAAATCATGATCATTAAAAAGGCAACAAATTCACAACTATCAACAACTAAATCAAAAAGAGAAAGAAAGAAAGAAAGAAAGAAAGAAAGAAAGAAAGAAAGAAAGAAAGAAAGAAAGAAAGAAAGAAAGAGAAAGAGAGAGAGAGGGAGGGAGGGAAGGAGGGAAAGAAGGAGGGAAGGAAGGGAGAAAGAAAAGAAAGACTAAGCAAACCACCATAAAAGGAACAGAATCATAGGTATGAAGATCATTTGGACGGTAATTAGTTGGAAGGGAGAAGAGAGGAGATGGGGAAAATGGAATTAAGGAATTAAGAAGAAAATGCAGGAATTAAGAAGCATAATTGGTAGGAACAAAATAGACAGGTGGATGTTAAGAAGAGCACAGGAAATGGAGAAGCCAAAGAATGTACATGCATGACCCACGGACATGAACTAAGAAGATTGCTGGAGGGAAGGCAAGGGTTGGGTAGTGGGGATCAAAGGGGGAAAAATTGGGACAACTGTAATAGCATAATCGATAAAATATACTTTAAAAAAGAAACCTTATAGAAGTTAGGGAGAAATAGGATCAGAGTACCTAGTAACCAATGAGCCTCTTTATGAATATTGCAGACTACTTCTAATTGCTCACATTTAATGAGCACTTACTATATATTAGGAACAACCTTTCAGGCATTCTCATTTACCCTTCCAACAACCCATTTTACTGATAAAGAAACAGCACAGAGAGGTTTGGTGACTTGTGCCAAGTCATACAGCTAGCAGATAGGTCAAAATTGAAATTCAGGTAGTTGTTGAGCCCACATTCTTAATGACTAAGCTATAGAACTTAATGAAAATACAACAAAGGTAGCACATAAAATGAAGAGAATATGAATATTTCATATAGCAAAAATATGAAATAGATGTTATGATACATTATCAATTTCTGACACAGAACAAAATACCTCAAACCTTAGTACTTAAAATAGACAAATTACTTCTGATGACTCTGTGATCTAGAGTGAGTCAGGTCTTCCAGGGCTAAATGATAAAGAATGGCCTCACTCATGTCTGTGGCCTCTGCTGGATGGCATGGATGGTTGGGCATCACTCCACCCATTCTCTCATCCTCCACATAGTCTCTCATCCTCTAAGGACTTATTTACACAGTGATAGAAGGATTCTCAGCAACTAGAGCATGTATTTTTCCAACCTGTGCATCGTATTTACTGTTATCCCATTGGCCAAAGTAAGTTCCATGGCCAAGACAAGAGTCCATACAGGATTAGACTCAGTGAGGCAAGAACAAGTTGAGGGCAATCTTACCACAATGTCTATGGATGTTCTACAACTTGTAAGTTCATTTTGCTTTGTTTCAGACGTAATTATTTTCTGTGTCATTCAACAAAATGTTCAGTCCCTTTCTGATCTCATATCTCAATAAGTTCTTTCTTCTCAAGCTCCACAAAGTAACTGAGTTACGGAGTAACTGGATCAATAACATGATGAGAAGTAGGAATAGGAATAAGAAAGAGGAGGAGAGAAACAAGAACAGCAGCAGCAACAACCACTACGTTGGGCAACACTTATTTAAACGACTCATCATGGATGAATATTTCTGAACCTCCCTCCCCTAACCCTCAGGTATTGTATGTCCATTCTAACTCCCTTTACTTCTTCTCACAGCATCACAATACTACCTCAAGACCCAGCTTACTTTTTCCTCAGCTTCTCTGAATGCACCAACTTCTATTCCCAACCCTCAGCTTCTACTTTTGTAAATGTCAGTAACAGGATTGATTCACACTTCACATACACTGGAAGTAAAATTCTCAGTTGCCAAGAACAATACAGAAATAACTCATATACTAGAATTTTCCAAAGGAAAATGGGGAGGGATGTGTGCACAGATTCATTTAAGAGCAGCATGGAAAAGCTGCTCTGTGTGCTGGAAGAAGGGGAACAGGACTCTATTGGGAAGGTTTCATGTCCCAGGTGAAGTGAGTCACATCAGTAATGTGATTGGCTAGTGATACCTCTATGTACTTCTGTTTTCTCATCTGAGAAGTAGAGATAATCAGTAATAGTAGATAATACATTAAAAGCCCTTACCCAGTCCCTGGAAAAAGTAAGGTAGCCAACAAATACTAGTAATCACTATAGTTGACTCTGAATGGCCTAGTGGTTTTATATTTAATGTTCCTCTACTTAAAATGCATCTTTCCTTTAGCTTTTTCTTTTTTCCCCCGCGGTCCCTAGTTTCAAATTTTTATTGAGCAAACACTATATATCATAGTAACATTTACATGAAGTTCTATGGAAAAAAGCCAAAGTACATTGCAAAGAAAAGGCATAAAAACGGTAGTGGTGAGAAAAGGTAGAAAACAGCTGCTGTTAAAGGAGGGGGCAGGGAGCCATTAGCTTTTTCTTGTCTGGGAAGCTCTTTATCCATCCTGCAATTCTAAATGATGGCTTTGCTGGATAGAGTAATCTAGGTTGTAGGTCCTGGCTTTTTATCACTTTGAGTATTTGTTGCTAACTCCTTCTAGTCTACAAACTTTCTTTTGAGAAATCAGTCGACAGTCTCATGGAAGTCCCTTGTAGCTAACTGTCTCCTTTTCTCTTGCTGCTTTTAAGATTCCTTCTTTATCTTTGACCTTTGGCATTTTATTTTGATGTGTCTTTACATAAGCCTCTTTGGGTTCATCTTTTGGGAGACTCTCTGTGCTTCCTGGACTTGTATGTCTATTTCCTTTACCACCAAACCAGTATTATATGGAATATCAAAGGGTCTTCTTCAAGAAGATCAAAAATATGAATAAAATGGCAATATATACCTATCTATCAGCAACTGAATTTAAAAAAAAACAAAATAAACAAGCAAGAACAAGAGAAACAGATTCCTAGATACAGGGAATGTTTTGACAGTTGCTAGATGAGAGGGAGGTTGTTTAGTGGTGGTGGGGGGGGAGTTGAATGGATTAAGAAGTACAAATTGGTTGTTACAGAATAGTTATGGGGATGTAAAGTACAGCATAAGCAATATAGTCAATAATAGTCTAAACTATGTATGGTGTCAGATGGGTGCAAGATTTATTGGGATGATCACTTAGTAAGTTGTGTAATGTCCAATCATTGGGGTGTACACCTGAAACTAATGTAATGTATGCCAACTGTAATTTAAGATAAAAAATGATTTAAAAATGCATCTTTCAATCAGTATCAAAAGAAGCTTAATGTTATCAGAGCACACGGCAAACATCCATCTAACATTTTCCCAGGCTGTTTCTTAGCCATGGTGAATATCTAGAACTCTGGCAAGGTCCTTAAGCAAGGGTTCCCCCTCCATCTAGCATCTTTCCAGGCTACAAAGAATCTCTTTCCTGGTTCCTCCTTTCTCTCACCCTGGCATACTCCTTTAGTATATCCACTTAGGAAAACAAAAGCCAGAAAGGAAAGTATTGGTGTGTGTGTAGAATATATATATATATATATAACTTTTGCTTTGCTCTCCACAACCCCAAAGTCAGGTCTGCCAGGGCTAAATGATGTCCTCTGAAGCAAAGGAAAACACAGGTCTGGCTACCACCTCCATGGAATTCAGGGAAGAGGTCTTTAGTCAACCGAAAGCAAACTGATTTCTCTAATTTTATGACTGCCCAGGACATGTCAAGAAGTTTGGATGCCAACCCATATATATGACAAGAGTTCACTAAAATGCTTATCTGGTCCCTGAAAAAAGCATATTTGTTTTAGAAAACGAATACTTGCCGTAATAGATTGGGACTGAGTCTAGAGTAGTGACTCTGCAGGTGGGATGGAGAGACTTTTAGAGAGATGATATCTTTCGGCACCTGCTCAGAGTAGGAAACTTCAGGAGAGGAGGGCAATATCAAAAAATAAGTGTTAGGGAACCAAAATGTTCTCAAATTGACTGTGGTCACATGTCTGTGGCTAACATACCTGTGAACATACTAAAAATTACTGAATTATACATTTTAAATAGGTGACTTGAATAAATATGAACTATATTTCCACAGAGCTGTTTTTTTTTTTAAAGGAAGGATGGAAGGAAGGAAGGAGAGAAATCGGGTGAGCAAAACAGGTAACCAAAACAAAAATTTTGATGAAATTTAGTGACACATGCCCAAAAAACTAAGCAAAAAAAAAAAAAGAAATTATTATCTCCAGGGGCAAAAAAATCTGGCCCCAGAAAGAAAATCAAACTGCAGAATATTATATGGCTCAGTTAAGAACAATATTTATTTAAACAAAATAATATAAACACTCAAATTTAATTGAACCAAAAATTATAGCATAGCTACATGTGAAGAATAAAGAAAAGGGATGTGCATGGGTAGAGAGATGAGTAGTATAAAAAGACTAAAAATTCATCATAATTTCTACTAAAAAGTCAAGGATAATGCCCCCAAAATGGGGATGGGGATAAGTAGTTATAGTATATGCAGATCATTTAGGAGAAACATGTGAAAAATCCTGAACAAAATAGGTAAAAAAGTTGGAGGCAGCTGCTTTTGAGAGGTGGAACTGGGGGATGGAGAGCTACATACAGCTGTGCAAATGTATAATCCTAAGGCTCTCCAGACCCTTAAAAACTGTATTCATTATACATTGGCAAACTAACTAAAAGACATAATAGATGGCTTTATTAGGATTTAATTGCATAAATAAAAACCGTAATAGCAAGGCATTCAATGAGGATCACACATGAAATCACTAGGAAAAAATTACTTGATCATTTTCTGTAGTATCTGCCAGGGATTTCTTTTTCCAACCTTGTTGCTTTATAATGGCTACTGTGGGATGTTTAGTCCAGAAGGCACATGACTACCAAAATTTACCCATTTTTCAGAAGCTGTCTGCACTCATCAGCTACCTCTGAGTATGAGAACTTTAGATATGGAATTAGGGGAGACTTCTGGCCAAGATGGAGGTGCAGGTGGAAACACTGTGCCCCCTCCCACAACTAAATTTAAAGACACCTAAGTTTTAGAAACAAAAACTCAGCCAAAACAGTGAAAATTGAACTGTATGGAAGTCTAACAACAACAAACCATTCAGCCAGACAGGTAAGAGGGGCGGAGTTGGCAGTGGAGTGGGGTCGGGCTGGAAAGATCGTTTGGTCTGACCGACCCAGGAGTGGAGGTGGAGGCAGTTGGTGGATCCCAGGTATGGGGTGGTGACGGGCGGACCCAGTGAGGGCACAAGGCAGCTGGCTGACTGCTGTCACACATTCTCGCACAGATAAACAAGGGAAGGAGCAAACAGTAAGACAGACCGCTCAGGCTAGGGCCCCAGTGATGGGAATTAGAGACTGAAAGCACCAACTGGAAAGACTTTCTTGAGGTCAAGGGGCCAGGAGAGGCTCCCAGGCCCACAGAGAGTTCATTGGAGAGACCCACGGGGTTCTGGAGAGTACACAGGCCCACACACCCAGGAACCAGCAGGAGAGGGGCCTAATTTGCTTGTGGAAAGCTGCAGAGGGAACAGAAATCTGAGAGAGAATGGAGGGGAGCAAAGCACCATTTTTTTCCCTCTCTGACCCTGCCCCCACATACAGCATCACAACCCTGAGACTGGGTCACTTGGCCCTGGCAAACACTTAAGGCTCCACCCCTCAAACATAAGAGGTGTGAACAGACCAAACATTATGACTCAAGAACATCTCAAAGCCCCAGAGCCTATAATTCTAAGTGACCAAGAGATAGCCAACCTTTCAGATGCACAGTTCAAAATACTGGTGATCAGGATGCTCACAGAACTGGTTGATTTTAGTCACAAATTAGAGGAACATATGAAGGCTAAACTAATTGAAATGAAGGGAAATGCACAGGAAACCAATAGTGATGGAAAGGAAACTGGGACTCAAATCAATGGAGTGGACCAGAAGAAAGAAAGAAACAACCAAACAGAAAAGAAGGAAGAAACGAGAATTCAAAACAATGAGGGGAGGCTTAGGAACCTCCAGGACATCTTTAAACATTCCAACATCCGAATTATAGGGGTACCAGAAAGGGAAGAAGAACAGCCACGAGTGGAAAACTTATTTGAACAAATAATAAAGGAGAACTTCCCCAGTCTGGCAAAGGAAATAGACTTCCAGGAAATCCAGGAAGCTCAGAGAGTCCCAAAGATGTTGGACCCAAGAAGGAACACACCAAGGCACATCATAATTACATTAGTCAAGATGAAAATGAAGGAGAGAATTCTAGAAGCAGCAAGAGATAAGGGGACAGTCACCTACAAAGGAGTGCCCATCAGACTGTCAGCGGATTTCTCCAAAGAGACTTTGCAGGCAAGAAGGGGCTGGAAAGAAGTATTCCAAGTCATGAAATCCAAAGACATACATCCAAGATTGCTTTATCCAGCAAAGCTTTCATTTAGAATGCACGGGCAGATAAAGTGCTTCTCAAGGTCAAATTCAAGGAGTTCATCATCACCAAGCCCTTATTATATGAAATGTTAAAGGGACTTATCTAAGAAAAAGAAGATAAAAAATATGATCAGTTATTAACAACCACACCTAAAACAAAAGCAAACTGAGAGGACAACTAGATCAGGAGCAGAATCATAGAAATGGAGATGACATGGAGGGTTAGCAACAGGGGAGTGGGAGGAGGAGAAGGGAGGAGAAGGTACAGAGAATAAGTAGCATAGATGGTAGGTAGAAAATAGACAGGGGGGAGGGCAGGAATACTATGGGAAATACAGAATCTAAAGAACTTGTGACAGAGACTTCCGTCAAGATGGAGGCATAGGTGGAAACACTGTGCCTTCTCCCACAACCAAGTTTGAATACAACAAAGGTTTGTAGAACAAATACAAAGCCAAAGGATAGAAAATTGAATTATACAGAAGTCCAGCTACATCTAACCGTTCAACGGGGACGGTAAGAGGGGCGGAGCCAGCAGCAAGCAGGGTCAGGCAGGACAGATCCCCTGACCTAGGTGCACAAGTGGCCCGGACCCAGTCAGGGTGTGGGGCAGACTGACTGTGGTCGCACATTCGCACACAGTGAGGTGGACCACACAGGCCCCAGGGGGCGAGGGCTGATGGCGGTGGCCCCAGGGGACGAGGTGCATGGGCCCGGTGACGGTGGCGGCTCCGGCTCCGGCACCGGTGGGGGCCACGGCAGCAGGCGGCAGACAAGACGCCATTGTTCCTCTTTGACCCCGCCCCTACATACAACGTCACAACCCAACAACTTAGTTGCCCTGCTCTAGTGAACACCTTAGGGCTCTGATCCTGCTATGGAACAGGCACAAACAGCCCAAAAGATGGCACAAGAAGAACTCAAAGTCCCAGAGCCCATAACTCTCAGCGACCGAGAAATTGCCAGCCTCTCAGAAGCACAATTCAAGACACTGTTTATCAGGATGCTCACAGAACTGGTTGATTATAGTCACAAATTAGAGGAACATATGAAGGCTAAACTAATTGAAATGAAGGGAGATGTCCAGGAAACCAATAGTGATGGAAAGGAAACTGGGACTCAAATCAATGGAATGGACCAGAAGGAAGAACAAAACATCCAACCAGAAAGGAATGAAGAAATGAGAATTCAAAAAAATGAGGAGAGGCTTAGGAACCTCCAGGACATCTTTAAACGTTCCAACATCCGGATTATAGGGGTACCAGAAGGGGGAAAGAAACAGCCACGAGTGGAAAACTTATTTGAACAAATAATAAAGGAGAACTTCCCCAGTCTGGCAAAGGAAATAGACTTCCAGGAAATCCAGGAAGCTCAGAGAGTCCCAAAGAAGTTGGACCCAAGAAGGAACACACCAAGGCACATCATAATTACATTAGCCAAGACTAAAATGAAGGAGAGAATCCTAGAAGCAGCAAGGGATAAGGGGACAGTCACCTACAAAGGAGTACCCATCAGACTGTCAGCGGATTTCTCAAAAGAGACCTTACAGGCAAGAAGGGGCTGGAAAGAAGTATTCCAAGTCATGAAATCCAAAGACCTACAGCCAAGATTGCTTTATCCAGCAAAACTTTCATTTAGAATGGAAGGACAGATAAAGTGCTTCTCAGATAAGGTCAAGTTCAAGGAGTTCATCATCACCAAGCCCTTATTATATGAAATGCTAAAGGGACTTATATAAGAAAAAGAAGATGAAAAATATGAACAGTGAAAGGACAGCAAACACACAGTTATTAACAACCACACCTAAAACAAAAGCAAACCAAGAGGACAGCTAGATCAGGAGTGGAACCATAGAAATGAAGAACACATGGAGGGTTAGCAACAGGGGAGTGGGAGGAGGAGAAGGGGGGAGAAGGCACAGAAAATAGCATAGACGGTAGGTAGAAAGTAGATAGGGGGAGGGCAAGAATAGTGGGGGAAATATAGAATCTAAAGAAGTTGAAACACGTGGTTATAAACTAAGAGGGGGAGAATGGTGGGGGAGGGAGTGTGTGGGTGGAGGGGAGTGAAGGGGGGAATAGAACAACTGTAATGGTATAATCAATAAAATATATTTTAAAAAATAATAAGAAAGAAAGAACTTGTGATACATGGGCATGAATAAAAGGGGGAATGGTGGGGGAGGGGTGTGCAGGGTGGAGGGGAGTGAAGGGGGGAATGGGACAACTGTAGTGGCATAATCAACAAAATATATTTTAAAAAAAGAACTGTAGATATGTCTGAAAACCATGCTAAGATTTAGCCACCACTAACTTTCACTGCTTATCAGAGTATGAATCTCATGAGGCCATCTAAATAATAATAAAGAACATGACAATTGCCTAAATTTCAAATTAAATATCATAATATTAGTATCCAACACTCATTGCAAGCTTCAAAGAGAGCAAATATCCTTCATTGCCACTCACAGGAGAAATGTCTCATCACAAACTATGACTTTCTATCACTGTGCACAGTCATTAAGGTGTTATAGCATCTAATTTAAGAAACTTTGGTCCTACAAGACTAGAAAAATTCTCAAACTCACCTTTCAAAGGTCTTTTTTCCCCCTGGCAGACAAAGGGCAATATTTTCCTCTTCCTGGCTTTGATATACAGACATACACCTTGGACATTGTGGATTCAGTTCTAGATCACCACAATAAAGTGAGCCTGGCAATAAAATAAGTCATAATCTCTTCGCTAGTAAAGGGTCCTGCCTTTAATTTGTTGTGTTTTTTTAAAGCACATCTGTGAAGCGCAATAAAGTGAAACCCAATAAAGTGAGGTATGGCTGTAATCTGTTACCAGTTTAGGTTCTCCTAGAGCTAAGACCCAACTCCCAGTCCTCTAGCTTGCAGCAATTATTTAAAGACATCAAAGTTAATCTATGTTGAAGCAAACCTACATGGAGGCAAATCTAAGTGCATTTCATGACAGTAAATGCAAGCTAGAAATAGTATAGATGAAAGCAACAACTATCAGCAGATAGTTCTTTTCCCCCTTTTGGGTGTGGAAGAAGACAAATGAAAAAGTAAGTATCTGCTTTCAGATTAGTTCTGGTGAGTTTAACCATCAACAATTGATCCAATTAAATGAAACTCTCCTGGTTAACTTGAGATAGTTACAGTTTGGAAACCATGAGACAAATTAGTTACTTTCATCTAAAGCAATGAAATAATCATTTGGGCATTGAATTGAAAAAAAATGGATTGAGGAGGCTGCACTTCTTCACTTAAAATAAGTTTAAATCCTAATTAGTCTCAACTAACAGTTCAAAACCAGATTTATGACAGGAGCTTGAGATGCAAACATGGGGGAAAAAAGCAGCTTTTCTGGCATCTGAAATTGGAGAGGCATTTTTCCAGATCACAGGTGCTCCAACTTTAGCAAATATTAGAATTACCTTGGGCTTAGTAAAACACATGTGACTGGGCCTCCCATCACCAAAATTTCTGATTCATTAGGACTGAGGTGGGCCTGCAGAATTTGCATCTCTAACAGGTATCACAAATGATACCAATATAGCTGATCTGGAGGACATCACTTTGAGAAAAAACATTTTAGATACATACCTGTCTTAGGTAATTCTAATCTAGTAAAATGAGCTTTCAAAGTCAATCAAAGGGGAAAAGGGGATGGACTCACATGAACAAGTATAAAGGACACATGGACAATAACTAAGGAGGGGTGGAAATGGGAGGGAGGTGGGGAGCATGGGGCGGGGGGCGGGCAGGGTTGGGAATATAAGACAGAAAGCTGTACTTGAACAAGAATTAAATAAAAAAATTATTTAAAAAAAATAGTCAGTCATAGAAGTGCTTTACTTTAATATCTAAGATAATTCAGACAATCAAACTTTCATTAGTATAAGAAACCCCCCAAAACAGTATTTGTCTTAAGTTGGATATAATATATAGTTTAATAACCTTATTTTCAAATGCCATTTTTATGAATTATTTTAAGAAAGTGAGTCATACCCTGATTGGTGTGGTTCAGTTGGTTGGGCGTCATTCCACAAAACAAAAGGTTGCTAGCTGGATCCCTAGTCAGGGCACATGCCTGGTTTGTGGGTTTGGTCCTTAGTCAGGCTTGTATGAGAAGCAACCAATTGACGTTTCTCTTTCACATGGATGTTTCTCTCCTTCTCTCTCTCCCTCCATTCCCCTCTCTCTAAAAATAAATACATAAAATCTTTTTAGAAAAGACTCATTATTTAGTTAGCATATATCTCTGTAAATACATGAAGTATCAGAGATCAAAACTTGAAAACCATGCTATTTAGTAATTAACATCTAATTATAGACTGCATATTTATTATAATGAAAACAATGAATTTAGATTATGTTTGAGACTAGGACTGAGGCAGGATAGTAAGAAGCCAGGAAAATTCCTTGGCAAGTAGAATGGGGAAATCGAGACAGATTCACACTGGCCTCATCCTGACTCCACCTGCCTCCTACTCTCTTGCAGACTACTCCCTTCAGCATTAAGCCCTCAGAACAGTGAGGTTCTGATCAGCATCAAATAATCTTAGGAACAAAGCCTCAGATCTATCGTCCACAGAGGCAGAGTTTTGGTCAAACTAGAGATAACATCTAGACAGCTGTGTTTCAGCTCTAGGCCAAGAAGAGCAGTAAACTCAGACAAAACTCCAAACAATCAGTACAGACCACAAACCTAACCTTATATACTCATTTTGATGAATCAGCATATTAAAGGACAAACCTGGAAAAGCTGGTGAATATTCTGTTGCCATTCACCCCTTCTAAGACCTCCCCTAAAACTCCTGCCTTTAGAAAACAGATTAAAACCCTCAAGACAAAGGATCCAGTATGTGCTCTTGTTCTCTCTAGAGCACACCTGTACCTTTTCCTCCCCTCTTCTTTCCTCAGGCATACGTCCTTGCTTCCTTTCTCCTAAAGCTTCTAGGGCACTTCTTTTGCTTCTGTAACTTGTTTCTTGAGTCCACACACCCCAGCTGGCTCACTTGTTCTGCCTCTGTGACTTTCTTTCTAAAAGGCCAAGGCAGTTTTCTGAGCAGCCTACTTAAATCTTCTCTTAAGTGTACTTTTACTTTGTATTCTATTTAAACTTCATACACTAAAGTTCTTAGCTTTGAATTATTTCTTTGCCAAACTCAAGAACTGACAGCCCACATCTCCATTTACATGAGTATAGATATTGATACTTATGGCTGGGTGAATGATCATCTGGTCTCTTCCATAATGAAAAAAATGTTATGATTACTCAAATATTATACTTATGAAATAACCACTGTAATCCTTGAAGCTTGAAAACTGCGACATTTACATCCAGAATTTGTATTCAAATCAAGTGTTTTGAGGAGTAAATTAACACTCTCCAACTATGTCTGTATTTAAGAAACTGCCTCCAGGCAAGTTTCAGTGACTATTTACCATAATGTAAGTAGAGTGGTTAGTTGAACTTCAGATATGAATAACTGAACATAGCGGAAATACATGTACTCAGTAACACCCCATCAGCTCTCCAGGCATTTTCAGTAAAAACAAACCATTTTACTAACTTAACTTCATGTTTTGACTTATGTCAATTTTCTCTTGTAAGCAATGTAATTTCTGATTAAGACAAAAATGAAGCACCAAATCCACTTCTAAGTAGAAACTACACATTCTTCTTTAAGAGTTCAGCCCATGTAAACTAAAAATTTGTCTCCTCTTCTTTCTCACTTTTTTTACCTGACTCAGGTGTTTTCCACGGCCTAATCTGATTTTTCCAGCCCATGTCAAGACTTCCATTTAGAATCAAAGACTGTCTCACTAATAGTTTAGTGTGTGGTCTTTTTATACAAACAAACTTGGAAAAGTTTGCTACTTGGGAACTGGTTACAAACGATGATACAACCAAAGAAAAGATAGTTATGAAAGGTTTGTGGTTCTCATTCTCCTTTGACTTTGGTTATAGGAGGGTGACACACCTAAGTGTCCAAATATATCACCTGGAGAAAGCATCACTAAATGAAAAGTAAAGAGGGAACCCAGAGAGGGGATGTGTTTCCACAGACAGCTTTGCTATAATGAATATACTGTAGAGAGTACTAGCATTTATGATATTTAACCAGAGCAGTGAATTTTATGTGTGTGTATACACAAATGTACACACACTTATTTGACTGCCCACAAATTTACAGTGCTTTAACTGCCCTATATCTCTTAAGCTTGAGCCAGCATTTTGTATATTTTTAATAAAAATATCTTTTAAAATTATTGTTTTTACTTCTGTGACTATATATAAAATCACTAAGAGTTTCTGCTTCCAGCCAAGATGGAGTGACTGAGACTATATTTACTTCCCCACCTGAAACAATTATAAATTGGGACACAGGTACAAAATAACAGTGCTCAAGACATTGGATATCAGATAACAAAGAACAGTAATCCATGAGAAATAGGAAACAAACAAGGTAAGGCTACCATTGCCTAAGCTTGGGGCCTAGAAAGAGTTTCCATGACACAGCGCATGAAGAGGAGAACCCAGGCACAGCCTAGTGATGTCCTGAGATGAAGAAGTGGAACTGCAAATCTGGGGAGGCCAAAAAGCTCTTAGGGTTCTCAGGACAGACTCCTACTGACAGAAAATTCCAGAAACCTGTAGAGGCCCCCCTTCAAGCTTTCACAAGGGAACTGAAACTACCCTCACACCATGGTTGGGTAAAGAAACACTTTAAGGATTAGATGGAACAAAACTTGGAGCTCACACAGGGCTGAGAATAATGCCTCTTCCTATCAGCCGAACTGGGAAACCTTATAAATCTATGGGCTTTGAGCAGAGTACTCAGAGGGTCTTATCTCAGTAGTGCAGAATAGTTAGGCCCAGACTAAATATGACTATGATCATGCCTCACAAATCTTAAAAGCAAGACCCAAAGAATTGAACAACTTCAAAGTAACTCAATTGTGTCCCAAAATAAAGCTTTATTTTTTTTTCAAATTTTTTATTTAATTATTTTTCAAGCACAGTTTTCTATTACTCCCATCCCATACCACCCCCGTGCTCCCCCTCCCTCCCATTTCCACCCTTCTCAGTTGTTGTCCTTGTATCCTTTATATATGTTCCTCTAAATCCCTCCCCTATCTCCCCTGAAATTCCCTCCCCTCTCCCCTCTGGTCACTGTCAGCCTGTTCTCTATTTCAGTGTCTTTGGTTATATTATATTTAAGAATATATATAGAATAAAAACTATCCAGCACCCAAAAAAGTAAAATTCACAATGTCTACATCAAAAACAATTTTTATTTAAAAATCCCAGGCATGCAAAGAAATAGGAAAACAAGACCCATAATGAAGAGAAAACCAATCAATTGAAACCAACCCAAAACTACAATCAGTAAGAGATGCTTTCTATGTGGCAACAGAAACAACAGAGGGACTAATTCAGACTAAACTCTCATGGTGGGGTGCCCACATCGAAGTAAATAATATAGTATAAAATTCTCTCATTGAACAAAAAGAAGCTAAAATCACTAAAAAAATCAAATTTACTAACCTTACATAATGCACACACCAACCTTACATAATGCACACACCATCCTTACACCTTAGAAAATAAATAAAAGAAGGAACAAACCATAAAAAAGTGACAGCTAAGATCAAAATGGCAAAATTTGCAAAGACTTGCTTCAAAATACTGCTGACCAGCACATGCTGAAAACACAATGGCAAGTGTTTCCTGAGACACATGCCATCTTCTCACCTATGTGAAGCACCCATGCTGTGCTATCAACTCAAGCAAACAAGTGAAGATTGTTCCTCCTACTAAAAAAGGTGCATGTCCTAGGTAACCAATTAAGCAAAGGGCAGAGGTGTCAAACTCATTTTCACCGGGGGCCACATCAGCCTCATGGTTGTCTTCAAAAGGCCAAAATAATTTTAGGACTGTATAAATTTAACTACTCCTTAACTGTTAAACAGTTGAAATTACATTTGACTCTTTGAAGAAAACCACAAAGGACCATGCTTCCTTATAAGCAGCTAACATGCTGATACTTCTAATGCATATAGGGCTCATGAAATCAAAGAGAGAAATTCCAGCATATTTATAGATTTTTTTTAAGTGGAGAACAATTTAGAACTTTTTATTCTGAAATAATTTAAGTTTAAATTCACAAGACTAGTGTAAAAACCTTTCATAACATTTTTTTCTTAAACATTTGAGAGTAAGTAGGAGGTATCATTCCCTGTAGCACATAATTACTTCAGAGTGTATTTCCTAAAACCAAAGATATTTTCTTATATAACTATAGTACAGGTATCAAAGTCAAGAATTTAATATTAATATCACTAGCCACCAAGCAATCCATATTCATATTTCTCCAACTGTCCCAATACTATCTTCTTGTATAGCATTTAGTATATGGTGTAACCCAGCCTCACATATTACAAGTGGTTGCCATGCTCTTTAGTCTTTAGTCTGGAAACCCATCTTTGTTTCATTTTTCATGATACAGACATTTTTAAAGATAACAGAATATGTCTCTCAGTTTGGGCTTAATAATGCTTTCTTAGGATCAGATTCAGGTTATACTGAAAACATTTCTGGCAAGAATGCCACTGAAGCAAAACTATGCCATTAGTTTATCATTTCATGTCAGGAGACACACACCTTCATTTTGTCCCATAGTAACTTCGAAGACTTGGTTAAAGTGGTTTAAAGTTTAAACCACTTTATATAAAGTTACTCTTTCTCCCTTTATAATTTGTATGAAAAGAGTTTACAACCAGAAATATCTTGTTTTTTCATCAACATTAATTCATCCAGTAGTTTTAGCATTAATGATTCTTGACTGACTTATTACTGAAATGAGTATAAAACATTTTCAAGAAAGATTTCAGCAGATCCTACTGGTAATTTCATTCTAGTGATGAGTCTTGTTTTTCATATCATATCCATTGAGATTTCTTTATTATTTTATAGTGCTGTCATTATTTTTGAGAAGTTGTTTGAAGAAATACGTAGCTATAGGAAGGAACATGACTTTTTCCCAGCTTTATTGAAGGAAAATGATTCTTATTTAGGGAAATTCAGGGAAGGGTTGATTGTGAGCTCTTATCTGTGCTATCTCATTTTATTTCCAATAGAGCATAATAGAATAATAAACAGACCGATAGAATACAAATAAAATAGGGGCAAAGGGAGACAAAAATCAATTCTATCGAGGATACATAGATCATTTTTAAAGACATAATTTTGAAATAAAATGGGTTTAAATTATTTTTATTTAATACTTAGTAAGGAAAAAAACAGAAGAAATGTGACAGAAATACCAGAATAGTGTACCAAAGATGGAGTTTAAATCTCTTTTCCTAAACAAGTTTTTAAATATTCCTATGTAGCAACAGGACAGAGAGTTGGAATTTTGCCTCTAATGAAGAGGAACTTATTAGGATGAACCATACAAAACTGCTACTTTAAAGGTCAAAAACAGTTGCATATCAGCAATTCTATATACCTGCTAGCTTCCTGTGATTGCAAGGGCTCATGTCAGATGATCCCAGGTCAAGGAGGATTTACAGAGTAAAGCAATCTATGCAGCATTATAAGGTAGGTGGACTGAATCAGCCCTAATACCACTTCTAATCATAAGAGTCTATGTTTTCATGAATGGTTTATGCACAGTCCTCTTTCAGGCTAGTCTGAAAAGGGACTTCTCTCTGCTTCTTAACATGATGGATTTGCCTCTTTTGCTGTTTTGCAACTATTTACTTATTTATCCCTGAGACTAGAATACTTCAGAGCAGGCAATTTGGGTGTAAAGGGGAAAGGTGACCCCTAAAGGCTGGAACATTTATACACACATGATTACAAAATGGAAAATTTTATAACTGGCTATAGAAAAAAAACAGTTGTTTGTGCACAGAAAACCCTATAGACTCCACCCAAAAACCACTCAACATAATAAGCAAATCTAGCAAAACATCAGGTTTCAAAGTCAATATTCAGAATCAAATGCACTTTTATACAACAACAAAAGATCAGAATCAGAAATCAAAAAAAATCCCATTTGCTATAGCAACAAGAAAAATAAAGTACTTAGGAATAAATCTTACCAAGGAGGTGAAAGACCTGTACTCAGAAAACTACACAACACTGAAGAAAGAAATTAAGGAAGACATAAGTAAATAGCATATACCATGTTCATAGATTGGAAGAATCAACATCGTCAAAATGCCCATAGTACCCAAAGCAATTTATAGATTCAAGCAATCCCTATTAAAATACCAATGACATATATCACAGATATAGAACAAACATTTCAAAAATTTATACAGAACTGTAAATGACCCCAAATAGCCACAACAATTTTGAGAAAGAAGAACAAAGCAGGAGGGATCAAAATATCTGATATCAAACTATATTACAAGGCCACTGTAATCAAAACAGCCAGGCCCTGGCATAAGAACAGACACACAGACCAATGGAACAGAACAGAGAACTCCAAAATGCACCCAAGTCTTTATGATCAATTAATATTCAACAAAGGGGGCAGAAGCATAAAATGGAGTAAAAATAGCCTCTTCAACAAACAGTGTTGGGAAAGCTGGACAGCTACATGCAAAAGAATGAAACTCAACCACCAACTTACACCATAAACAAAAATAAATTCAAGATGGATAAAAGACTTAAATATAAGTTGGGACACCAAAAAGTCCTAGAGGAGAACATAGGCAGGAAAATCTCAGATATTTCACACAGCAATATTTCCACTGACATGTCCCCTAGAGCAAGAGACATAAAGGAAAAAATAAATAAATGAGATCTCATCAAAATAAAAAGTTTCTGCATAGCTAAAGAAAACAGCATTAAAATTGAAAGAGAACCAATTGTACAGGAAAACATATTTGCAGATGATACCTCGGACATGGGTCTGATTTCCAAAATATATAAAGAACTCACATGACTCCACTCCAGGAAGACAAACAACCCAATTAAAAAATGGGCAAAGGACTTGAACAGATAATTCTCCAAAAAGGACATACAGAGAGGGCCCAGAGACATATGATAAGATGCTCAGCATCACTAGCCATAAGAGAGATGCAAATTAATACCACAATGAGATACCTCTTCACACCAGTGAGAATGGTTATTATAAACAAATCAATAAACAAGTGTTAGAGAGGTTGTAGAGAAAAGGGAGCCCCAGTACATTTGGTAGGAATGCAGACTGGTGAAGCCATGGTGGAAAACAGTATAGAATATCTTAAAAAGAACTAAAAATGGAACTGCCTTTTGACCCAGGAATACCACTAAGGGTTATACCCTAAGGATCCTGGAACACCAATTCAAAAGAACCTACGCACCCCTCACCTACGCACCTACGCATTTACTTATGTTCACAGCAGCACAATTCACAACAGCCAACTGCTGGAAGTAACCTAAGTGTCCATAAGTAAATGAGTGGATAAAAAAACTATGGTACGTTTATACAATGGAATACTACACAGCAGAAGGAAATGGTTCCCACCCTTTGTGACAGCATGGATGTATCTGGAGAGCATTATGCTACGTGAAACAAGCCAAGCGGTGAAAGATAAATACCATGTAATCTCATCTATAAGTGGAACCTAATCAACAAAACAAACAAGCAAGCAAAATACAACCAGAGACATTAAAATAAAGAACAATTTGACAGTAATCAGAGAGGAAGAGGGATGGGAATAATGGGGATAATGGGTGGAACCATCAAGGAACACATATGAAGGACACATGGACAAAGTCAAAGTGGGTGAGTTCAAGGATGGGAGGTGGGGATGGGTGTGGGAGTCATGCAGAGGTGAAAATGGAGACAATTGTACTTGAACAACAATAAAAAAACAAATACATACATACATATTGGCTGAGACCAAATATGTAGATTTTACTCTATATCCTTAATGACAGAATTTGAGCATAAGACTGAATCTATAATTTTTAAAAAATTGTTATTATAACCCTGACCTTTGCCTTCTTGACAAGTATGACATCAACTAGTCAAACACTATGAAGAATTAAAGTTTTTTGAAGAAAAATATCACATAAAATAAAAGAAACTAGTACATTGCAATGGTGTATTATGTCCATTTGCAGCTACTGACTTCCCACTTGCAAAACTACATCTCTAAATACACATAACAAGCTGTAGTTAGTAAATTTAAACACCATTAAATAAATGATTGATTTTTTTAATTTAAATTGTGCTGTTGGGACTAATTTTGCCAATTTGAAGGTTATTCCTAAATAACCAAATCCTCATTTACACTGCTAACTACTTCTTTAGTACATTTGCAAATAGAACATATTACATTCTTATCATCTAACAACTTTCCCATTAGCTACAGTAAATACTGCGCACTTTTGTTACCCATCAGTTCCCCCACAGAGTTATGGGTTATAAGTTTAATCACTCTATTTGCATACCCAGCTGAGGTAAATTAGAAAAAGTTGCCATACTCATTACACTTTATTGCATTACAAACACAGATATCTGTTTTTCTAGACCCGCTTAACCTTGACCTAAAGAAAGAAATTAAAGTAAGAGTGAGAAAATAAACACTGTTCACTTGGCTTCTCTCATCTGAAATGCATTGAATTTCCTAGAAAATGAGAGCTTTAGTTTTTTAATTAAGAAGATAATCTCAAGCCCTGGCTGGTGTAGCTCAGTGGATAGAGCACAGACCTGTGAACCAGAAGATCTCGGTTTGATTCCCAGTCAGGGCACATGCCTGGGTTGCAGGCCAGTTCCCTGCAGGCCAACTCCCAGCAGGGGATGCACAAAAGGCAACCATACATTGATGTTTCTCTCCCTCTCTCCTTCCCCTCTAAAGATAAATAAATAAATAAAATATTTTTTTTAAAAAAAAAGAAGATAATCTCAAAAAATCACCATAATCAGATACAGCTTTCCTTATGAATTATCTGTTTAAAATCTTTAGCTATTTTCCCTGAGAAATAATAAACATGAGAATAAATAAGTAAGCATGAGAAACATAAATAAAAAACATAAGAAAATTATCTCTATAAAAAGTAACTTCACTACATTGAAAAAAAAACTTTACTAGGAAACAATATTCAGCTACTATGTAGCTTAGTATTAAAACTGGCAGACTGATCCCACAAAATTATAGAGCCAAAAACTAAGTAATAGGTGGCCAAGGGCTCTCTGAAGTTTATGGCTTTTACTCACTTAGTAGTCTCATTTGTCTGCATCACTGGTACTTATATAACTATGAATGAGTAAGTTGTCTCCTGCTGCCCTCATATCCCCCTCTGGAAGATTCCTTACACACACCCACACACGTGTATAGTACAGGGGGAAAGACCATTTGTTTATGATAATGTGGCAAATCTTTGATGAGGGACCATCACCCCAGTTGTCACATCCTCATATACAAAGGGAAGCAAGCTATTTAGATACGAAACTTGTAAATAACTATAATAAAAATTTCAAGACAAAATTGAAGTAGTAGCTTTAAAACAAATGCAAAAATCATCAGAAAACAGTATACACATTATGCTTAAGCTAACTTTAAGTGAGCCTCTGAGACACTATCAAAACCAATGTATAAGTGAACCACTTTGAAGTCCAACTGTAAGGGACATCGGAAACAGCTGGCTTCATTCTCAAATTAAAATTGCCTACGTACATAAAGGTACATATACCCAGAGAAGTTTCCCTTAACACATGGATAGAGGGAACTGAAAGGGGAAACCAGAAAAAGGAGATAAGCATTCTAGAAAATATTCAGATGTAAAAATTACCTTAGGTAGTGCCGTATGAAAATGTATGCCCCAGAAAGACACATATCAATGACTAAGAGAAGACCTCAGTAAAACATACAAAATTGTGTTTTATCTTTACAGCTAAGGCAACTTTACCAAGGGCTAACAGAGTTTCGGCTTTAGTGCCTCTCATTTGCACAGCCCCTTTCAAAGCTCTGGAGAGACCTTAGCAATATGTTTTTATAAAATTTTCAAAGTCAATATCTTTTTAACCATAATTAGTTAAGACACTGTCTGTTTCCATTCTGACTTTTCTGTCACACTTCACCTGGGTCAGGTGGCATTAGAGAGACTGAAGCCATTTTTAATGTTTGGTAAAGGAGATTTGAGTTCGGAATACATCGATTTGGGGTTTATGGGATATACTAATGTGCTTTGCTGTCCCTTCCATGTAGTTAAGCTGTTATTCATCTTCCCAGAGGAATGACTTCCAGGAATATCCATACTTCCCACTGTGTTCACTCATCCATCTAGATGACACAAAGAGGCAAATTCAGGAGTTGTATCACGATATGACAAGGTGTGAAAAGTATCAAGCAGAAGCTAGTCTGTAAAAAATTCTTCCAATCATGAGATGTATAACATTGAAAGAAGAAAATTCAGTTCTCATCAATGCATAGCCAAAATAGAAGCTTCCTCTAGTCAGAAACGAAAGTGTGCACAACTGAAATACACCACACAGTTTCCTTTTTTAATAGGAAAGTTTAAACATACCATTGTAACTATAATTTAGAATGATGTCTTATCATTTTAGAGAAATTTTAGAATTCCTGATTTGAATGTACATAAAGGGTATCTTCTTTTGGCTTTGAAGTTATTTATTAAATAACTGAAATTTCAGATAAAATTAATGGAATATACAACAAAAGAGATAAAATGAGAGCTGAAATCAGTAGAAATTACTCTGACATGAAGAAAAGAATTGCATTAAAAAATCTTTAGATCACACCAGAAGCAGTACTTCATTAAAGGAAAAGATAAATGTTGACCAGTCATAAGGAATACATTCTTGGATTGTTCTATCATTAAATTTATGAGGAGAAACTTAAATAACCACACTGGAAAGATTACATTGCTTCCTGATTTGACAGGAAGTTCTAATATTGGTGAAAATAACATAAAACTTACAAGGTACAGGACATAAACAACAATGAGTGTTGTCAATTCAAGACCCATACTATTCTGAGAAAACTTGAAATGCCTTGCAAACTCATAGCCCAAAGAGAAAAGAAACTTGGGGGCAAGTTTTCTAAATTTTAATCCTAAACAATCTTTAAAATTTACCAATAAATTATTGGCATTACCAATAAAGACTTAGGTCACTAAAATAAACTTTCCTAAACATCAACAATAAAAAACAAATGCCAATCAACCATGCTAAGGAAAAAGACCAAATCATCTTTCTGTCCTCTGACTAGAAAGCAAAATTTAAAAATCATTGTCAATACATGTTATCAAATCACCTGTATACCTTAAACTTTAACATGTTAAATGTCAATTGTGTGTCAATAAACCTGGAAAAAATTAAAACTTAATTAGTTGTCAAGATTATGCAACCAAAAACTATAATGAAAAAAGCATCATTGAGGTGTGTTGAGTAATTAATTAATAAAGAACTTACGACACATGGACATGAACTAAAGGGGGAGAATGATGGGGGAGGGGGTGTGCAGGGTGGAGGGGAATGAAGGGGGGAATACAACAACTGTAATGGCATAATCAATAAAATATATTTTAAAAAATAAATAAAATAAAAATTCTATATTCTCATCCATTCTTGTGGCTTTTGTTGAATATGTCTGCTTTTTAAGCTTTGTAATTTTTTCAATCTAAATATTTACTTTCTTACAAAATTTGTACCCATCAGTTCATGTTTTCTTAAAGAGAGCTCTAAAATTGTATAAGCTTTCAGTCCCAACAAACCCTGCATCTGTCTCTGCCTCAAAGCCCCACTGTCTATTTCAAGTATGCATGTTTGTTACAGAGAAGACTGCAGGAAAATGTTCACAACGAAACAAGGTTTGCATGCTGTTGTTCAGAATCCTAATGGTGCAAAACATCCTAATGGGATAAAGATCAAAGTGAAACTTCCTCATGAAAATGGGACTGACTTTGTATATCAGTGAATACATCCTTCCCCCAAAATACCAACAGCAACCCTTGCTTTTGCCTAGAAATAAAGTCATTGGTGCTTTCTCAATCATTGCCCCATTGATCCTCAGCTAATGTCACAAAACACTATGTCCAAAGAAATGTGTACAAGCTATCTTAATATTATATGATGTTTCCCCCTCTGAAGCACAGAGAATTAATATTGGGGGAAATGGGGTACATAAGAGAGTTAAACTATCAAGCTCCATTTTCCTTATTCTGGATTTTTGTTTAGGTTGGTGAAAATGCAGAATTTTCACAAGTTTAGCCTTTAATATTTCCAAAAACATTATTAGGTCCACAACTGTTTTTCAGGCCTATAAAATTTCCTTGGTTCTCACTCACATGTGCTATATTATATACTGCCTGCCTTTTGTCTTCATAAACTTCCTCTCTAGGTTCCTATATGATAAGACTTAAAGAATACCAACATGCACCAATGGCAAATTCATTCTGAATTCTCTTGTAAACATAAAATCTTTGGGGGATATAAAAGAAAGTCTTAGAATATAAAGTTTACTTCTGGCCAGCTGGTTATTATTTGGCTTGCCTTGAAACCCTTTAATCCCCAGCAGTGAGCCAGTCTTTATCCTCAGAGCAGCAAAAGACTAAAATGTAAAAACAATGAACACTTATGAGTCCCTTGTTGACCTATTTCTGCAAGACATTCAGTTAGTTTTTCTAGCAAAGAATCTTAAAAACCATACTACCAAAAGGGCTAAAAAAAGGTTATCTACTGTACCAGACTGCCAAAAAGAGCTGTACTTAAAATAATCAAAAGATAGTCATTGTTCCAGTTCTCAAAATTTTTATGGGACAGGAGTTTCTCTCAAAGACAATTCTGCATTGGTTTCAGGAGCCCTGTTGCTGAATGAAAATCTGTAATGCTGGCAAACTGATCAATACTCCCTCAAGTGAAAGAACATTGTAGAGATGTTTACATCAGAAGAAACAATTGGCTCAAAGAATTAAGGTAATGTGTAAAGTTCCTAATGGGAAGCTTTTACCCTCACAAAACATGTAATCAACTAGGCATCAGAAACCACAATAGCTTAATATGGAAAGGGAGCTCTTCACCCAACCCTTTAATTTATATTCTTATTGGTTATCTACCCAATGGAATGCTAATCTATACAGATCAAGTTTTGATGAACTAAAAGGAAATCCCCAAACAAATATTTCTTTTGCTTTGCCAGATACATCATAAAGATTATTAAAATTATTTTTAAAGGTACAGAATAATATTTACCATATAGAGTATAGATAGAATGATTAGCCCTAAATGTGTATCCTTACTTGTACCCAAACCCTTACCATGGCCTCACAGTGGAAATAAGTCAAAGACATGTGGCAGAAATCAGAGTGAAATGGCCTTTCCTGAATGTTATTCTATAATTCATTCATGGGTGCTCTCTGTGTGGTTGTCCTCTGGCACTCACAGTTCTGTTATGGTGCCATCTGCATTCCCCTATTCTATAAACATTGATGTCTAAAAGATGGACACAGGGTTTTATTTTTCTCTTACTTTCTCTAATTTGTAGTTACCACCTATACAGCTAGAATTCAAGATAAGAAATACCAAAAAAATTAATATTGCCATCGTTGTTTTCAAATAAAATTAGGTACTAAGCTACATTCCAAAAATACCAGTGATAACTCTTTAAAGATAACCAAATAAATTAGTTACATTGTCAACTTTTAAAGCTATAACATATTTTAGAGATCATCATTTATCAGACAAGACTGAGAGGTTTATGCAATTTGCTCAAAGTCATCAATGCTACTTAGTGGCAAACACAGGAAAAGAATTCTTCCCAATGCTGAGAGAACTTCCCACACCCTCAGATCCAAATCAAATTCTGAGAGAGGGAGAGAATCCAATACCTTTAAAAAGACAAGTCAGTGTAGACTCAACAGGTATATGGAGAAGAAAAGAAAAATTGAAAAAGGAATATGAGAAAACTTTCGTAAAGAAATGAAAAAAATTTTCACCATGAGGAAAATTACTTTCAAGATATGTATTACCTTTTAAAAATATATTTTATTGATTATGCTATTACAGTTGTCCCAGTTTTTGGTGTCTTGGTGTGGTCCTTCTACAGTCCATCTTGTTTGGGATTATCTGTGCTTCCTAGACTTGTATGTCTATTTCCTTCACCAAATTAGGGAAGTTTTCTTTCATTAGTTTTTTCTAATAAGGTTTCAGTTTCTCACTCTTTCTCTTCTGCTTCCAGTATCCCTGATTCAAATGTTGGTATGTTTGAAGAGGTCCTAGGAACTCCTTAACCTACCCTTGTTTTTGTTGGATTCTTTTTTCTTCTTGCTTTTCTGATTGAATGCTTTTTTCTTCCTTATATTCCAAATCATTGATTTGATTCTTGGCTCCATCCACTCCATGGTTAGTTCCCTGTAAATTTTTCCTTATTTCACTTAGTGTAACCTTCATTTCTGCCTGGGTCTTTTTTATGCTATTGAAGTATCCAGTGAGTTCCTTGAACATCCTAATAACCAGTATTTTGAACTCTGCATCGGTTATATTGCTTATCTCCATTTAGTTCTTTTTTTGGAGTTTTGTTTTATTCTTTCATTTGCACCATATTTCTTTGTCTTCTATTTTGACAACCTTCTTGTGTTTGTTTCTATGTATTAAATAGAGCTGCTTTGACTCCCTGTCTTAGTAGTGTGGCCTATTGGAGTAAAGCTCACCAGTAAGTTGGATTGGGATGGAGCCTTAGGTAATCACCTGTATGGGGCAACCCCTGTAAACCAGGTTGATGGAATTTCCAATATGGTGTTGCCACTCCATATCTGTATGGGGGGCGGCTTAGAAAGAGGACAATGCCACTGCCTAGCCTCTGGAGTTTTGCCCAGAAAAAAGCTGCCCCCAGTACCTTCCCTGATGCCAGACACTTAAATTTGTCTCCATATTCCCCTGGTGCCTTCCCAGCTGCTGCCCCTGTGTTGGTGTCTAGAGGGACTGAGAGGGTGGTTTCTCTGCCCCTCCTGTCTGGAGGAATGTGACCTCTTTAATTCTTTGGTTGTCAGACTTCCATATAGCCTGATTTTCTGATGATTCTGGGTAATAACTGTTTCATAGTCTAATTGTAATTTTTGCTGTGGTTGTGCAAGGAATGTGTTTACCTATACCTCCATCTTGGCAGAAAGTCTTCAAAATAATCTCAGTGATAATAACCAAGCTGATGTTCATCTCAATATAAGATTTGGGAATAGTACATTTTTTACCTTCACAACTGTAATACATTAATTGCACAAGCCTTAATATAATATATTTATTCATGGTTATCATCATGCATTACTCATGGTTCTCCAGAGAAATAGAGATAACATCAATTAATTGTGTGAGTGTGCACAGAAAGAACAAGTGGAAAAAAGGAAGGAAAGTAGATAGGAAGGTGGAAAGGAAGGAAAAGAAGGAGAAAGGAAGGGATAGACAGATTTTAAGGATTTGGCTCATGCAGTTGTGAAGGTTGGCAAATCCCGACTGCAGGATAAGCCAGCAGGCTAGAGACTCAAGGAAAGTGGTATTTCATCTCAAGTCTAGAGGCAGAATTCCATCTTCAAGGGAAGACAGTGTTCTTCCTATTAAATAAAGCCATCGACTGATTATATGAGACCCAACCACACTATGGAAGGTGATCTCTTTACTTGAAGTCTACTAATTTAAATGTTAATCTCAAAATAAATAAATAAATAAATAAATAAATAAATAAATGTTAATCTCATCTAAAAAGTACCTTTACAGAAATACCTAGAATAATGTTTGACCAAATATTTGGGAAGCATTGTCTAGCTAAGTTGACACATAAAATCAACCATCATATCCATTCATCCATCTGTTCATTCAACAAGCTTTTATTCCATGCTACAATGTGCAAAACACTGAGCTAAGTTAGCTGGAACAACAATGGTAGCTATTACACTAATGTTTTTGTTTATAACATATAATGACAAAAACTACACTAATTTAGCATAGTCTTTGACCAACAACTTTGTACATTTCTTAAAACTCTTGTTATTGTCTTTATATAATATTCTGTAGATTAATTAGTTAATATGCTTAAGAAGCACATGAACACTGCTTTTAAGATATGAATAAGAAAAATAGCCAAGTGTATATTTCAAATCACAAACAACAATGCTCTAATTTGAATATAGGTACATACAGTAGAAACACTTTATCTTCTTGCCATTATTGTACAAACCAAGGTCTAATTTTTAAGGTAATTTATTTATAGATATTTTTAAATAATACCTTGAAGTAATAAACTTTTTTAATGGCTAGCACAGTTTTGGAAAGCACAAAATGGCTTGGACAGAAATAGGGCAAGAAATAGGTTATTTTGAAAGGAGAGACAGGGACTTAAATGGTCACTTAAACCATGAGGCGTTCTTTTTATCATTCTTAGTTTTCCTCAGGTTAGGAGGTTATTAATCTGTATCCTAGGGTGAGTGAGTACCAATTACATCAATGAGACAGATAAATGAAATGCAAATTAAAAATTTAACATATCCTGACCACATTAGAGTCATAACAGTATTTTTAATAAAAAATGAAAGGCAAAATGTTTTCTCTATTTTAGTCTTTGAAACATGGTAATCAGGAAAGAAGCTGGATATATAATCAATGCCAGCAAAAACAAAATGTTTTTGTTTTTATATTTCCCCCATTCCTTATTCTACACACAATGTTATAATAAATCCATTGTAAGATCATTCAAGCCAATACTCTCCTTCAATCACTATTTTTAAATGGCTTTCTTTGGGAAATTATTACCTACTCTATTTCAAATTATAATGGCATATATAAGAGGAATACCTGGGTTTTCACAAACATTTAACTACTACAGGGCAAAGGCAGTACTTTGCACCAGTTTTCACCAGTGATGTAATTTCAGAAGCCCTGGCTTTTCAACCACTTCACTATAAAGAATATTTACCCATGGATAATCAGTCCTGCAGTCTATGATAAAGTCCTGAAGATTCCTGGACCTGCGACTTATAAGCTATATGACTCTGGAGATAGACTTCATCACTCCCTACCTCAGTTTCTTTATCTGTAAAATGGAGAAATTAAGTTGCTATAAAGAATAAATGAGTTAAGATTTTTAAAGGATTTAGAACAGTGCCTAATACATAAGTACTATGTAAGTGTTAGTTATTACAATTTTTATTTCACAGATTAAGACCAAAACTAATTATCCACAATGATAACTTGCATCATAAAGGAATGTTTGTTGACTATCTTCCCTTCCTTGTTTCAGTTCCCCAATGCCCTACTCTGCCTCGGAGCCTGCTTCTAGGGGAACCCAAATTAAAACAAGTAGATTAATATGACAACTTAGAAAACTCCACACTGTAGAAAAGTGCTTAAATAATCTTAGAAATGCTAGTATAATTAGAACTCGTTGGGAAAAGCACCAAACAATCTGATGCTACATCTGGATCTTAACCCTTATCATCCTTGTGGACTGGCCTTCAAAACTGGTGAGGAAAGGATAACTAACTAGTCAATAATTTGGAATAATGAGCTGTGTATTTGAGGAGCAATTAAATTAGATCTCTTACCTCACACCCCTACAAATTACAAATGTGTTATTTTTACATGGAAAGGCCTAAAGACAGAAACCTTATTCCTACATCCCAAGGTCAGCTCCCAGGTTTCCCACCTGCAATGGAAATGAGGGGATGGAATGAACAAAAATTGTGAAAGTTGAAGCTACAAGATTTGGAAACTGACGGCACATGGAAAACCTGAGATAAAGAGTTTCAGAAGAGCCTTGGCTGGGTATCTCAGTTGGTTAGAACGCTGTCCCAATATACCAATGTTAGGAATTCGACCCCCCATCAGGGCAACATACAAGAATCAACCAATAAATGCATAAATAAGTGGAAAAACATATTGATATATCTCTCTTTCTCTCTCAAAATCAATTTTTAAAAAATTTAAGTTTCAGAAGACTCTGTGACCTTTATCTTGTAGACAGATGAAACAACCTGTACACCATCATCTCTGATTGCCTCACTCTCATGCTTAAGAACCTTCCACGACTCTACAATTTATCAAATGAAGAACAAAAAAAGATACAAAATCTTTTAGCTGAATATTGGGATATTCAAAACCCTAACCTGCCTTCCAGCCTCATTCTTAATGTTCCCCTATGTTTCTCCTACTGTTTAATTATGCTGACCTTTGCATTGTTCTACACACACACACACACATCCTTTCTTACCTCCCTGCCTGGACTTCAGCTAGGTCCTCTAGAGAATTTTCCCTTTCTCATCCCAAGTTTATCTAAGAGCCAATGTCCCCAACCAGGTTTCCAGTGGGATGCTGGTAAGTATTTAACAAATAGCTCTGGGGGGGGAAGGAACCCTAAATTGCAAAGTTTGTCAATTTATGTGGTATAAATACTCCCACTCTGGAAGACTCCAAGTTATCATGGTGATAATCGATCAGCAGACAAAATTCTTGAAAGTGTAATGAGAGGTTGCAGAGGCAATAAAGCTGATTTAAGCATACCACCATTCCTAATCCTCCCCTACACATCCCAGCTCCCTCATCCACCCACCAGATATGATTTGTACTCCTCAAGCTTCCTCTCCCTTTACAGCACTTTGTATTTAAATTGTTCACCTCATTATATATTTCTTTAAGAACTTGATTTATCTCCCTGTTGGGGTTTGAGGTAAAAAGTATTTCATGGCAAGTTCATTGTTTGATTCCTTGTTAAAAACCCCTACAGAGCACAGGCCTGCAAACCAAAGGATTATGGTTCGATTCCCAGTCAGGGCACATGCCTGGGTTACAGGCCAGTTCCCAGCAGGGGACACACAAGAGGCAACCATACATTGATATTTCTCTCCCTCTCTCCTTCCCTTCCCCTCTAAATATAAGTAAATAAAATTTTTAAAAAACCACACTTTTAAGTTTAAAAAAAACCTACAGAATTCAAGCAAGGGGGTCAAGATGATAGAATTCTGAAGCATCAACTTCCCAGAGCCCAGAGCAAGATGGAATAGAAAACAAGGATTCATAGGGAATGTTCAGAAGGAGTTTTTACCTGCTCAGAAAAAATGTATCCCTTCAGTAGAAAAGAACTGACATCCTGTTCCTCTGAATGCTTGATCCTGCTTCTCTATCCAGGTAGAAGAGGGTCACATAAGGGATTAAAGCAAACTCCAGCACATTTGCCTCCAGCTTTTTATTATGTCACCATAGCATGCCACCAACACCTGAACACCAAAGGAAATGATTGTCCTACAAAAATAATTCCCATTCTTTCCATCTCCCTACCCTCTAAGGAAGTATTTCTCTGAGAACATAAAATCATTGGGGTAAGGATATCTTTTTATTGCTTTCATAATGCCCAGGGACAGTCTAGTGCTTGATACCCAGCAGGAATTCAGTGAAGGTATAATGAGTCAGCAAAATAATATTTTCATCCATTCCATGAAAGGATTAGGGCAAATAATATAGTTAGTATTAATTCACATAATATCCTTTTCAATTAAGCATAGACTGAGTAAGGACACACGGTTGTCTCCAAAGCCAAACACTTGAAGACCTGTGAGTTCTATGCATGCTTGTTCTTAGGATGACTGACAAGGCCCAAATGCCATTCATTCATTCATTCATTCATTTTGCCAATACTTATCTAGTACCTTTCACATGCCAGACCCAGTGCTAGACATTGAATACATTTCTTCAAAAATCACACTCAATTTCTATCCAATGCAACAGTAAAGAAGAAAGTTTCATGAAACTCTTGAATGCCCTGGGACATGAAGCATGACACAATAGTATAACCTTAAAGAAATTACCTGCTTCCAAATGGACACACAATACACATAAAACCCATGTAGTGTCCAATTTTCCTAAACTATAAACCTTTTAATTACATACAAAGAGAAATGTTATTAGGTTTGTGAACACTAATATCATGGTATTCTACATGTTTTAAGAATACAGTCCTGCCCTGGTTGGTGTGGCTCAGTGGACTGAGCACCAGCCTGTGAACCAAAGGTCACATGTTCGATTCCCAGTCAGGGCACACGCCTGGGTTGCCAGCCATGTCCCTAGTTGGGGGCATTTGAGAAGTAACCACACATTGATGTTTCTCTCCCTCTCTTTTTCCCTTCCTCTCCTCTGTCTAAAATAAATAAAATATTTAAAAAAAACAAGAATACACTCCTAAGAAGAGAATGAGCTTAAAGGCCTTGCTTGAAAAACCCAAGAAGGGTTTTCTAGATTTCTCAGACAGTCCTCCTCTTACACAACCAAAAACATTTCATCCACCAGTCACAAACACTTGTCTGTGATAAAAAAAAAATATGATAGATTAAGGAGAATATGGAGGCTAGGTAAGAGGGAGCAGATTCCACGTCCCCCTACACATGGGAGAGAAACCTGGCCAATTTACAGAGGAACAGAGCTGACAGCCAATGGTACCACAGCATATATGAAAATAGAAGATCAAAAATTATAGCAGACATTGAAAAAACAAATGGTAAGGAGAGTGCTTCAGGACAATAAGGGACCAGGGATCAGTGTGGGGACCAGGTAGGCTGCAGCCCCAGGCCTGGGGCCCTCTGGGCCAGCCACAGGGCTCTTGGGAGAGAGCTGGATCAACACTCCCTCCCCAGCTAAGCAGGGTTTGAGCAGCACTGGGCAAGACCTGGTTGCTTGAAGTCGCAGAGAGGGGAGTAAGGACTGAGTGGCAAGCACAAGGGGGCTATGAAACCACACATAGGCCTGGAAAGAGTGTATGCAGGAGCAGTGCCTAGGTGGCCTGGCTGGGCATGCCCACAACCCAGGGAGAGAGAGCTTTGTGGAACACCCGGGGACCACACCTGTGGACCCAGTGAGATCGTGCACACCTCAGGAGACCCGGAGACTGCACCAGTAAATTCAGAGTGAGCACATGGGCCTCCAGAGACCCAGAGGCCACATCTGTAAACTCACCCCTCAGCATGCTGCAACCAGCAAGAACAGAAAAACCAGTCTGGCCAGTTTGAAACCAGCAAGGGATGTGTGTGTGTGTGTTGTTTGTTTGTTTGATATTTTTTTATGTAATTTGAGTTTGCCAAATCTTTTTTTAAATATATTTTATTGATTATACCACTACAGTTGTTCTATTCCCCCCATTCATTCCCCTCCACCCGTGCACTCCTTCCCCCACCATTCTCCCCCTCTTAGTTTATAACCACGTGTCTCAAGTTCTTTAGATTCTATATTTCCCCCACTATTCTTGCCCTCCCCCCTATCTATTTTCTACCTACCATCTATGCTATTTTCTGTGCCTTCTCCCCCCTTCTCCTCCTCCCACTCCCCTGTTGCTAACCCTCCATGTGTTCTTCATTTCTATGGTTCCACTCCTGATCTAGCTGTCCTTTTGGCTTGCTTTTGTTTTAGGTGTAGTTGTTAATAACTGTGAGTTTGCTGTCCTTTCACTGTTAATATTTTTCATCTTCTTTTCTTATATAAGTCCCTTTAGCATTTCGTATAATAAGGGCTTGGTGATGATAAACTCCTTGAACTTGACCTTATCTGAGAAGCATTTTATCTGTCCTTCCATTCTAAATGAAAGTTTTGCTGGATAAAGCAATCTTGGCTGTAGGTCTTTGGATTTCATGACTTGGAATACTTCTTTCCAGCCCCTTCTTGCCTGTAAGGTCTCTTTTGAGAAATCCACTGACAGTCTGATGGGTACTCCTTTGTAGGTGACTGTCCCCTTATC